>NW_006922154.1:1280733-1282778 GCF_000298275.1 Orycteropus afer afer | reverse complement strand
GATGGGGCAATCTACTTCCATAGTGATACTGCCTTGGAAACCCAAGGAGGGGTCGCTATGAGTTGGGTCCAACTTGGCAGCACATAACAAGAACAACAACATGATGAAAGATGAGAATATATCTATTCAAGAAGTCCAATGAACCCCAAACAAGACTGACTCCCCAAAAAAAGTCACGAAGACATATCATCAAACTCACTAAAACCAAAAACAAAGGCAGAATCCTGAAAGCAGCACAGGAAAAACAAAAAGTTACCTACAAGGGGCAACCAATAAGACTAACCAGGCAGACGAGAAGACAATGGGTTGGTGTATATAAAACCGTGAAAGAGAAAAATTTCCAACCAAGAATTATGTACCCAGCAAAATTGTCCCTCAAATATGATGGTGAAATTAGAACATTTCAAGATAAGCTGAAATTAAGGGAATTTGTTAAAACCAGACCAACCTTATGAGAGATGCTAAAGGGAGTCCTTTGGACAGAGAAACAACAACAGCAAACAACACACATGGTGACATAACCCAGAAACCAACCCAGCTATGGAAGTACCCAAAGTAAATAAGCCTACAAGACTATAAACAGGAAACCAGAGACATCAATTAACAAGTGAGGAGAACTACGAACCAAAAAGAGGGAAAAAATTATGTAGTTATGTTGTTGTTGTTGTTGTTGTTGTTGTTGTTGTTGTTGTTGTTAGGTGCCGTCGAGTCGTTTCCAACTCATAGCGACCCCAAGCACAGCAGAACGAAACACTGCCCAATCCCATGCCAGCTCCATGATTCCTGCTATACTTGAGCCCATCATCGCAGCCACTGTGTCAATCCATCTTTTTTAAGGCCTCCCCCTCTTTCCTCGACCCTCCACCCTACCAAGCATGACATCCTTCTCCAAGGAATGGTCCCTTCTGACAATATGACCAAAATAGGTGATACAAAGTCTGGCCATTCTTGCTTCCAAGGAGCATTTCAGGTGCACTTCCTCCAGGAGAGATCTGTTAGTTCTTTTAGCAGTCCATGGTACTTTCAGCAATCTTCGCCAGCACCACAATTCAAAAGCATCAACTCTTTTTCGGTCTTCCTTTTTATTGTCCAGCTCTCACATGCATAGAAGGAAATTGGAAATATCATGGCTTCTGTCAGGCGCACCTTAGTCCTCAAGGAGACATCCTTGCTCCTCAGCAAGGATGTAAATAGTTATACATCTATGTAGTTATAGAACTTCTAAATGGGAGGGAAGTCAAGGCAACTACAAGATATAATGGACTGTTCTAAACTTGGGAAGAAAACTATAAACCACAGTGTAACTGCAAAGAAAAATGATAAACCTTCACATCAAATCAAAAAAGAGGACTAGCACAAATATTTAGCAAATACTAAAACAATAGCAACAAAGGAAGTGATAACACGCTTCACAAACAAAATGAGTTCAGCACAGAAAAGTATATGAAACAAAGAAATTGACACGATGAAAAAGCACATAACAAAAATGACAGCAACAAGTTCATACTTTATAATTACATATCTGGCAAGGGACTTATTCTCTAAGATTTATAGAAAACTTCAGTGCCTCAATAGCAAAAGACTTAACAATCCAATTGAAAAATGGGCAGAAGACATGAATAGACACTTCACCAACAAGGATATTCAGGTGGCCAGTGAATACATGAAGAGATGCTCACAATCATTGGCCATCAGAGAGATGGATATCAAAACAACAATGAGATATCATCTCACCCCAGCACTGACGGCAAGATTCAATAAGACAGAAAATAACAAATGCTGGTGGAGATATGGAGAGATTGGGACTCATATACTGCTGTGGGACTGTGAAGTGATACAACTACTGTAGAAAACAGTATGGTCATTTCTTTATTGTTGTTGTTGTTATGTGCCATCGAATTCCTTAGAAAGCTGAAATTGGAGATACCGTTTGACTCAGCAATCCCTTTACTAGGTATATATCCTAGAGAGGTGAGAGCCAGGACAGGAACATATATATGCACACCCATGTTCATTGCAGCACTATTTACAATAGCAAAAAGATG
>NW_006922154.1:1253057-1280143 GCF_000298275.1 Orycteropus afer afer | reverse complement strand
GGTCAATGACATGAGACAAAGTATATGTGAACTGCTGTATGAAAAATGAATTTACTCTGTAAATCTTCACCCAAATCAAAATAAAATTAAAAAAAAAAAAAAAAGAATAATGCAGAGTCTGCAAAACACCGTATAACATGGATGAACTTGGAGGACATTATGCTGAGTGAAATAAGTCATTCACAGAAGGACAAATATAGTATTAGTTCATTGTTGTGGAGGGTCAAGGGAAGGTTTATATATGGAGGGAAACTTTCTTTTTTGGTTCCCAGGAATGGAAGGGGAAGGGAGGGAACACTTAAAAAAAAATGCATTGACTCATGTCACTTTAGTTTTATGTATTTCACTGTACAGAAATTATATTTCAATAAAATACATTTTTAAAAAAAGATTTTTGATTCAAGCAACTGGAAATATGATATTAACATGATCAGAGATGGAAGAGACTGGACTACAGATAGAGCAAGCTTGTTGGAGAAAGTTAGCAGTTTAGTTTTGTACAGATGGAGTTTGAAATGTCTACTAGATATCCAAGTGGGCATAACCAGTACTGGTCAAAGGTATGCATCCAGAGTTCAGAGAGTGCTCTGTACTGTAGGTATAAATATGGGAATCAACTTCAAATTTACTATGTCCCCAAATGACTCTATCCTCCTTCCTCTCAAACTCATGCCTAGATCTATGAAAGGCATTATCTTTCTCTCCGTTGTCCAGGCTATCGAGCTTTGGATGCTCATTCTCCTTCAGCCCTCACATCTCCAATCAGTATCTCCAGTTCCTAAAGGCCCTTTGTTCTCAATTTCCCAGGTGACAAGTATTTATCAATTTATTTCTATTTCTGTCTCAGGTCAGTCAGTATCTCCTACTGCAATGGGCCTCTCTCACTTCAATCTTAAATTCTTCTACTGCATTGGTGCCCACACTCTGAGTAGACTGATTTTGCTACAATGAAAATCAGAATTTCCACTCATTTAACTAATATCTATATGCTAAATAGATGTGCATTCCCTTCATTTTTTACAAAATAAGACAGTTATTGCTTTATTCCAATTACTTGAAACCTTGATCAAACACAGCTCACATACTTTGCTTCAGTTTCTCTACATTAATATACCATATTTTCTTAATCTCAAATGGACTCTTCTTTCCTCTTAACTTCACACCGGTTTTAAAGTACATCTCCAGACTGTTTCTCCATAGAAGCCTCTTGTTTTCTATTTTGATCCAGTTCTACAGGTGGCATAGTCTATGGTAGTCACTTAACTTCTGTGTTTAATAGTCTTATAAGGTCTACATTGGTGAGCGTGAGTGGACACTAAGGCATATTCTTCCTTATCTCACTTGCAGTGCCTAGCAAAGGGTCCTATATTTGGTAAGCACTCTAACATCATACACTGAGTACTCACTGAAATATTTACATATGTAAGTGTTCAGTTTGCATTGGGAAAGTCAACTGCGAAGAAACTGTTTCAGGTGCTGAGGAGCAAGGATATCTCCTTGAGGACTAAGGTGCGCCTGACACAAGCCATGATATTTCCAGTCACCTCGTATGCATGTGAGAGCTGGACAATGAATAAGGAAGACCGAAGAAGAGTTGATGCTTTTGAGTTGTGGTGCTGGCGAAGAATGCTGAAAGTACCATGGACTGCTAAAAGAACTAACAGATCTGTCCTGGAGGAAGTGCAGCCAGAATGCTCCTTGGAAGCAAGAACGGCCAGACTTCGTCTCACCTATTTTGGTCATGTTGTAAGAAGGGACCATTACCTGGAGAAGGATGTCATGCTTGGTAGGGTGGAGGGTCGACGAAAGAGGGGGAGGCCTTCAACGAGATGGATTGATACGGTGGCTGCAATGATGAGCTCAAGTATAGCAGGGATTGTGGGGCTGGCACGGGATAGGGCAGTGCTTCGTTCTGCTGTGCATGGGGTCGCTATGAGTTGGAAACGACTCAATGGCACTTAACAACAACAACAAAAGTGTTCAGTGGCTCAACCACAATATAATCTCATTGAGGGAAAATATCATATCCTTTTTTACATTCATATTACCCTCAAATCATGTGGAATACTTGTTTGATATTTAAGTATATCAGCCTTTTATTTAGTTTGTTCTATCATTGAGGAGCTCTGGTAGCATAGTGCCTAAGGCACTTGACTGCTAGCCAGAAGGCTGGCGGTTCAAACCCACCAGCCACTCCTCGGAAGGAAGATGGGGCAATCTACATCTGAAGTGATACTGCCTCAGAAACCCAAGAAGGGGTCGCTATGGGTTGGGTCCGACTCGATGGCAAACAACAAGAGCATTAATATTATCTCATTATGATTTTTTAAAAACAAAAACATACACAAAATCAAAATAAATAAAATACATAAAAGCAAAACTGAACTGATTTAAGACAGCTCATTCACAAAAGGGGCAGGCACAGTATGCCTCAGCCCTTTCCCCAACTTCTAGATGACCCTAAGGGGGTGCTATAGATGCTCTAGGGTCCAACCAGTTGCCATCCCGTTGATTTTGGCTCAGAGTGGCATCATGTGTGTTAGAGCAGAATTGTGATCCATAAAGTTTTCAATGATTTTTCAGAAGTAAATTACCAGGCCTTTCTTTCTAGGTACCTCTGGATGTATTCAAACCCCCCAACTTTTGGTTAGCAGTCAAACCCAATAAGCATTTGAAGCACCCAGAGACTCCCTCAGCTCCAAAGGATATGGCTTAAAGATCACTGAAAGGAAAGAAAATAGTAAATGAGAATGGCAAGTCTTACCACTCAGGGCCATGGCCAACCGGAATTCTTCTTTCAGTATCTCAAGAACATTTTGGACACCTTTCTCCCCCTAAGCAAGTAAAAGATACAAAAGTGAGGCTGATTTGTTTCATGTATCTGTTTCACTGTCAAATTAACCTATTTTATAGAGTTATTTCCTCATCCAGTTACCTGGGAAGCCAAACCCCATATTACTGGTCTCCCCACAAACACAGCCTTGGCCCCCAGGGCCAGAGCTTTGAGAACATCTGTGCCTTTCCGCACACCCCCATCCAGGAAAACTTCTACTTTGCCTTCTACAGCCTCCACAATTTCTGGCAGGGCATCAATCTGTGGAGACAAGAAGGGAAATGATGGCATTATTAATGTTGAATTGTTACCCACCTCAATCTCAAAAAGCCATTGACCCACCCTCCCAAGTAGCCAACTAACTGATAGAGTTGGCTACTTTGATGTGAATTTTTGATTTGAGAATGGGTCTTCAAATGAAAAACCTGTGTAGGGTTGGGATCAACAGTAAAATTACTTCCTCCTGAAAGAAAAGAGAAAGACCAGTAATTTAAAAAAAAAAAACTTTTTAATTTGTTTTTTGGTTGGTTTTTTTTTTTCTATCATAGCCCAACGATTTTTATTTTTGTTATTGTTTTTCCTAATATGCAAATTCAGAAAACATCATTAAAATAATAAACACAATTCAGAAACACCTAATCAGCTTTTAAAGCTATACTTTATAAAATGCATAAAAGTAAATTACGTGGCTTGTTCACATAAATTATTCTATTGATTATTATTTGTTTGGGAGCTCTGGTAGCATAGTGCCTAAGGCACTTGACTGCTAATCAGAAGGCTGGCGGTTCAAACCCACCAGCCACTCTTCAGAAGGAAGGTTGGGCAATCTACTTCCATAGTGATACTGCCTCGGCAACCCAAGGAGGGGTCGCTATGAATCAAGTCTGACTCGATGGCACATAACAACAACAAAATTATTTGTTTATTGCAAATCATTCTTGCTAAGATGCTTGTACAAGCAGTGCTATATAAAAATGCAAACAAGGCTAGTGATGAAAAACTAGTCTCTCACTTCCTCATCTAACAGACATACATATGAGAACTCTCCATGAAAATTGTTTTAATGCTTTTAAAGTAATATGACTATATGTATCCCGAGGAGTCATGTCTTAATTGGCAATTAATGATGAGTAAAGGTTTGCATGACAGAATACAGAAACTATGTGTGACTCTTCTGATGGGTTATTTATTGTTCTTGATCATCCTTCAATCCTCTATAAACACACATCCTTTGCAAGGCAACTTTGCAGCTCCTCCCACTAAAAGGGGGCAGAGTGGATTTGCCAACAACTTGACTTTGACCTTGGCCATGGTGACCTACTTTGGACAGTAGCATATGAGTAGAAGTGGCAGAGTGCCATTTCTGGGTCTAGGTCTTACGCAGCCTCATGTACTCCTACGTGCTCTTTCCCACTTCTGTTTCTCCTTCTGCTTGGGCTCCAGGATAAATATTCAGGAAGCAGAGTTCTCCTAGCCAAGCCCAGCTGGACCTGAAACTTGGAGCCCAGCCACCTAGCTGGTAATAAGCCTAAATCTGTAGACTCACAATTAACCCAAAGTTTCATAAGAATAAATGATTATTGATTTAAGTTACTAAGTTTGGGATCTTTTGTTGCATCGGGTGGCAATTACTAACTGATAGAGTTGGCTCCTTTGATGTAAATCTTTGATTTGAGAATGGAAATACTTCCCAAAGTGATCTATACATCAAAATCTCTAAAAATATTTTCCATATTCCTACCAAAATATTCAAATCTAAAATTAAGCCCAATTCCCATTAAAATAGACACTGAGGAAACAACCGTGCACTTGAGTGAAGTTTTACCAGAAATAATTGTACTGAAATCACTCAAAGGCTTTCCCACTTCTTCCCTAAAATTTTAGAGGCTCAACTTAAAGAAAGTTTTGTGTAAAGGCTGAAGACCAAACACGGCTACAAATTTGGAGGAAGTGAAGGCAGTATTTGGCATGTGGCTGCTAAATGTTTGGCAGGTAATGTGATTTTCCCCTTTTCCTTTTGACTTGTCTGCCTTGCCAAACATGCTTTGGATCCATTTACATGTGTCCTTTTACCTATACATAGTCTTCTTTTACATTCAGAAAATTACATCAACATATAAATGCTACAATTTCCACATAATGATGCAAGCTATAATTAAGTGTATTTCCCCATATGAAACCAGAACCAAAGAAAAATATTAGCCAGCTTGCGTTCAATACACATTTTCAAAGTCACGGAAATCAAATCTCTTCACATTGTTTCCAATGCCTAACATGGTCTAAAGGTAAACTAACAATGGTGCTTAAAATGGAAATCCTGGGTTATAAAACAGAGCCCAGATTGCTACTTCCTGTGTCTGTGGAAACTAATGTTCTACCTGTTACTAAGCATTTCAACCCTCTTTTTTTTTTTTTTCTGGCTGTAACTGCCATTTAACTGGGCACACTGTGTTTTACACAGAATAATTCTGATCAAAGCAATTTAAATAAACAAATACAGCAGCACAAGCTCACTCTTTTACAGCCCTGTTATGCTCCTTCCTTGTGGCTTTCTGCACATCTCTGAGGCCATTCATATCAGCTTTTCTCCCTTAGTGCCTCTTTAGACACTTAATTGCAGGTTTAAGTCCAATTCAGTTAATCTATAGGAAAATATGGTGAGACCCCAATGTGGTATTGCTCATTCATCCACCCACTTATTAATTTATCAAACACTTTATTGTCAAGGCACCATGCCAGACAGTTTAAGGGATGTGAAAAGAACCTTACAGGGATCTGACTCATGAGAGACTCCTTATTCCCATTTCTGCTTGAATCACACTCTTCTAGAAAGTTCCTTTGCCCCAAAACTGTGTACAGGGAGCTTTCACCTTTCTACCTTCCTATGACATTCATTGTTACACTCTCTACTTCTAATACTTGAGGCATGGGACCTTTTACTCAAACCAAAGCAGCTGAACTTAAAGAAAAGCAGAGAAAGTCAGAGCTGCTTTAGTTCAAAGTGAAGGGGGCAGAACCCAGATCACTGGACCTGACTCTCTACCCTACTCCAAGCAGCACACTTCACCAGGGAGCCTTGAGGAGCCACTACTAAATACACTTAGAAAATCATAGGTGAAAATAAGTTTGACTGATTGCACAAATGGCTGCAATCATTTTCCTCCCTATCTTCTTTTTGTGCAGTGTGACATTTCAGGACTTCATATCATCACAAGGATGAAAGACAGGAACAAATTCTATTCTACCACCCTTTGAATCTCAGCTAGTCTGGTGACTTGCTTTCATCAACAGAAGTTGAGAAAGTGCCAGTGTGCCAGACCTGAGTCTAGATCTTAAGAGACCTTGTCTGCTTCCACTTACTCTCTAGGAAACCTGCCACTTAATGATAACAAGCCCAGCTAACTTGCTGGAACCTGTGAAACAATGTAGAGCCTTCTCTGCTGAGGTCATACTATACCACTCCTATTAGACCCAGTTGTGACCACAGACACATAGGAGTGAATACAGCAAAGACCAGAAAACCTCCCAGTAGATGCCAGTCCAAATTCCCAATCCACATCATTGGAAAATGATTAAATGGTTATTGATATTTTTTTGTTGTTGAAAATATACACAGTAAATATACACCAATTCAACAATTTATATGTGTACAACACAGGGACGTTGATTATATTCTTCAAAGTGTACAGCCATCCTCACCCTCATTTTCAAATTTGTTTTTCCCCTATTGACATAAACTCATTTCTCCCTAAGTTTTCTATCTACTCTTTCAAGTTTCTGCTAATAATTTGATCCCTTTTAGCAAGTTTTTTAAGAGTGTAAAACTCATAATGCACATTCTTTACTAGTTAAGTTAGACTATTGTTTGGTTTAAAGAAGGTTTCAGGGGATATTTTTAATTTGTGGTTTCAGGGTTATAGATTATCTTTGGCCATAGTTTCTGGAGTTCATCCTCAATGGCTCCAGAACAAATGGATTCTATGATAAACAATAATTGAAACTCTGTTCCCCACACCATCCCCCACTTTCAATCAGGATTTTGTGATAGAATCTTTGATCAAAATGTTCAGTAAGTTTCAGGGTGGTTTTATTACAGAGAAAAAGCCAACTGACACATCAAGTGTTTCTCAAAGATGGACTTGCACCTTTCAAAAGGAAAAAGAAAATTTCTCAGTTCCCAAAGAATGTGTCGGAGAACCCAATTTGATAAATACTGATTTAGCAACTCAAATACTTATTCTATGAAAATGATTTACAGTTGAAAATGTTCATCAGAAAAGAATTTCGTATTTATACCTTTAAGGCGTATTGGATCCACTTAGCATCAAAATGAAAAACTGAAAAGGAAAAATGTCCAGAGCCCACAGACCCCAGAAGGTCTGTCCTCAGACACCAGTTTCAGAAGCTCTAACATTACACACTTTGGAAATCTATTAACTTCTGTCTTATAATGTTTTTTAATTACTTCAAGGTCAATCTTGGCTACATTATGACCTTGAGGGTAAAAATGTAAAAAAAAATTTTTTTTTTTTTTTGTAATTATTTTTGGGTGTAACAGAAGTCTGGCTACAGTTTTCAGTAGCAATATACAAAAATAACATAAGATCAACCTTGAAAATATTATGCAGACACAAAAATACAAATACTATATGATCCCATATAGATGAAATATCTAGACAAAGCAAATGTACAGAGATCAACATTTATTAGTGATGACCAGGGACTAAGGGCAGAGGGAGTTGGGAATTATTGTCTAAATGGAGTTTCTGTTTGGAGTGATGAAAATCTTTTGGAAATTGATAGTGGCAATGGTTGTACAACATGATGAATGTAATTAATGTCATTGGATCGGACATTTAAAATTGTTAAAATGGCTATTTTTTGTCATATATAATTTACCAAAACAATTTTTTAAAAAAGATGAAGTGAAGTTAGTGTTATGTTACAAGACAACTAGTGACAAATGTTTTTCCATACAAGGGGGACTCAGGGTGAAAGAGCTTTAATGATTTATTGTTGTTGTTGTTATGTGCCGTCTAGTCAGACCCGGTTCATAGCGACCCCTCCTTGCCTTTCCCAGGCAGTATCACTATGGAAGTAGATTGCCCAACCTTCCTTCCGAGGAGTGGCTGGTGGGTTTGAACCGCCAGCCCTCTAGTTAGCAGTCAAGTGCCTTAGGCATTACGTTACCAGAGCTCCCCAGTGATTTACAGAAATGTAGAAGTCATATAGTCCAGTCACTTTTTCTTTGCAACTAACATAACACTAGGGAAGAGCCTGACAAAGTCTAAGCAATTTGCACACACAACTCTTACCACTTCAGGGAGGCAAGACAAGGACTTGAACTCAAGATTCTGAATTCCTATTTCAGTGCTCTTTCCATGACATCATTTTGTTTTGGTGACTCATAATGTAACAGGATCTGCAGGACAGCGAGTTCTTTCATGCATTTACTGATATGTTTTACACCATAGTCTCCCCCAAGCCTTTTTCACTCACCTCAAAACCCACATACTGAGGGAAACACCCTTCACCATAAACCTAATTCTTTCTCACATTTCTCTCATCATCATGGGCCTTACATTTTACTCCAAAGTATGAAGCAAAACTCAAGCAAGCCTCTACTACTGTTAGGCACAAGGCACGAAAGGAGAGGGTTATTGTTTTTTTAAAAAAGTCTCAGAGACCACAACTCAAAAAGGCTTTTTTAGATAAATTTCCATGTCCCTACAGCCAGAGGGAAATTAACCACAGCATTTACACTTTTTTTTTTTTCCTTTTCAAATCTAGTAAGATTTGATTTCAGTAGATTTAGATTTATTTTTAGAAAACAAACTTCATTTGACCTACACACTAAGTCTGTGTCTTAGTACACAAGTGAGGCATAAATCTGAGGAAAAGCTTTGCTTGAGCAGTGACCAACTTCTCCCTGCCCAGGGAGAACTTCACTCTCTACCTCAAATTTTCCTGCATGCAGCATTTAACATCTGCCTAACAAAGACCAATCTCCACAAGTAAAGCTGAATTAGAAAGAGCTGAAATCTTCTGGCCATATGGTTTAAACTCTTAAGTGCACAATCCTGTAGCTTGGTTCCTGCTTACCACTGATGCTTCAGGAACAGCTGAGAGGACAAACCTTTACACCCAATGATCCACCTGCAGTCATTTAGTCTGACAAAACCAATACAACTGCTTTATGTTGTTTGCTCCCAATTCATGGGGACCTGTGTACAAAGGACTGAAAACTTGCCTGGTCCTGTGCCATCCCCATGAGGGGCTATGGATCAGATCATCGTAGTCCATATGGTTTCCTTTAGCTGACTTTCTAAAGTAGAGAACCAAGCCTTTCTTCCTAGTTTGTTTTACTGTAGACAAAAAAAAAAAAAAAATTGCGGCCAAGGAGTCAAATCCTACTCACAGCGATCCCTCCTTGGGATTTTGAGGCGGTATCACTACAGAAGTAGATTGTCCAACCTTCCTTATGAGGAGTGGCTAGCTCTGCTAAAACCTGTTCAGCATCACAGTAGAACACAGCTTCTACTGACATATGGGTGGTGGCTGCACATAAAGTCAATTGGCCAGGAATTGACCCATGAAAGACAAGAATTCTACCAACAAATTACCACTGCCTCAACTGCTTTATAGAATTGGCTAAATCGATCTGCTTGTTCAATGAAACAATAATCCACTACTTCTTGACTGAGTCATTTGTTCTACTATGTTTCCAGTGGTTTGAATTTCACTGGGCATCTCAAATAAAGTCATTCATGTCATCACTGAGAGTTCTGATGAAAGGAGAAAAATTAACATGATTATTCAGTTCAGAGGAAGGTAGTAGCAAGGAGAGTCCACCACAGTATTTGTTTGCTGTTGTTATGTGCCGTCGAGTCGGACATGACCCCTTCTTGGGTTTCCGAGGCGGTATCACTATGGAAGTAGATTGTCCAACCTTCCTTCCTTTCTAGGAGTGGCTAGTGAGTTTGAACCACCAGCCTTCTGGTTAGCAGTCAAATGCCTTGGCACTATGCTACCAGAGCTCCTTCCACATAACTTAGTAACTATAATTCTATAAAAGTAAATTTTGATACATGATGGCTTATTTTGTGAATGATAAATCAAGCTATAAAGTGTTAAAATCTTACAGGCATCGAAGAAATACTCTAATTGATATTTAAACCTTAAATGATGACGAAACTAAGGTTCAGAGCAGACAACCCTATGGAGTATAGTTTTACTCTGTAACCTTGGGTTACCGTGAGTTGGAATCAACAGGAAGGCAATTGGTTTGGATTTTTTGCTCTGTTTTGTTTTTTGGCCCAACTGCAGTTCTGGCCCTCCTTCTTTTTTTTCTTGTTGTTGTTGTTGTTATGTGTCGACCCTGACTCATAGCGACCCCTCCTTGGGCTTCCGAGGCAGTATCACTACGGAAGTAGGATTGCCCAACCTTCCTTCCGAGGAGTGGCTGGTGGGTTTGAACCACCAGCCTTCTGGTTAGCAGTCAAGTGCTTTAGCCACTATGCTACCAGAGCTCCTTTTTTTCTTAGCTATCATAATTATCCAGGACACTTAATTAATCTTCCTGCCACCTCTTTTGCCAAAATCCAATGCATAAAATTCACTGTTGCTTGAACAAGTCATTTCTACTGCACAGCTAGTGATGTCAAATATTCAAGAAACTCCTCCCGTATTTATCCAGGCAGACATATATCCCAGAACTCCCTCTCTTCCACCAGACACTACAAACAAAAAATGGCTTACTTGGTATTTCACGAACATCTCTCTCTTTCTTAATCTATATTCTCACCTCTGAAAACAGAGGTCAACATGGGGACAGAGCAGAGGTGAAAGGCAGTTGCGACATCATTGCCTCATCTAAAAGAAGCTTGGCCAACTTCCAACAACTGGACAGCATGTAAGAGAGCCCCTTTTTCACACCCCACATGTCCACTTGCAGCTTTTGGCCCTCATTCAGCTACTAGGTCATGGAATCCACCTCAGGATATGTGTTTGTGTCCATGACTTTTGATCCATTTCTGATCCCCCAATCCTTGAACTTAAATCCTGCCTCAAAGTCTATTTGATTTTTGAATGTTGGAGCTAATTGTTCTCCCTTACTGTTTTAATTCCTTCCCAAAACCTTTCAGGCCAGTTTAATATTAACACACATTTTTAAATCTAGATTCTGGCATCTGATTTGCCTACCCCAGCATTTACAGTGTTTAAAAACTATGACTCCATATAGGAGTCATTTTGAGACCTTAAAATTATGGCAGATGCTTGTATCCTACCTATGCCAGAGATACTGATTAATTGTTCTGAGGTGAAGCCTAGGTTTTGGTGTAATTTAAGTTCCCCAGGTAATTCTAATGTGCAGTCAAGGTAGCTCTCAACTAGAGGAGCCAATTTTCAGCCTACCTCCCCTCACCGGGGGCATAGGACTTCCACCTCCTTTTACTCACCTACTCTCTCTGGAACTCTTCATTCCCTCCTCCTATTTCCCTGTCACAATGGGGGTAATGACACCGAATTTCATTGAAGCCTTTTGTAATTCCCAACATGGACTGTGATCTCTCCATCTTTGGGCCCTCATGGCCTTTTCTTTCTTTTTATACTTTAATTTATATTATAATTATTGTTGTACCTATGAATTATAGCTATAACAATGGACTCAAACATACCAATGACAGTAGGCATGGCACAAGACTACTGTTTTCATTATTGTTATACGTAAGGCAGCCATGTATCAGAACCAACTTAACAGCAACTAACAACACAATCCTATGAATACAAGAATAATCTGTGCCCACAAATACATTACTATGTAATAGGGACTTTTGCAAATTAACACTTACATATATTGAACTGAGTAATTAGCTAATTTAGCTAGTTGTTTGCCATCAAGCTTAACATCTGAGGTCTCATATATTATTCACAGACATTTTGCCTTGAGAAGTCACACAAAAATCTATACATAGAAGAGGTAGACAGAGAGACAGTCCAAACTCTGGTGGAAATGGAAACTTTAAAGAGAAATCTCAGCATTTGCTGAACCTCACAGTGGCCGGCACCCCATCGAGTTGTCGAGCTCCATGATTCGACACCAAGATCCCATCCACACCTTGTTTAACTGCCTCCCTGGCGTCATCACCTGAAAAGAGCAAAATAAATCATATAGAAAATACAGCTCCAAATAAGGCTTAGGTTTAAAGGTCTCAGGTTCCCAGTCAAAGTGAGGCTGAACCCCACACACATACACACACATACACACACACAAATACTTATACCTTCCTTAGTATCTTTCACACAAAAAGGTACCCAATAATAGATATGGAACATTAAAGAAGAAATATTAGCACTTACAACAATTTAATTATGAAATAAAATTATCAATAGATAGTAAATTGATATATAGTTAAAATGTGTAGATCCTCATAAGGAAGTCCTCCTGTTAAATATTTTTAATTAATAAGATAATTGAAATTTAGCATTTAGCAGGATTACACCTCTACAATTTGGATAGCATAAAAGAATATATAACTGCCAAGCATTTTCAGTGTAACAAGAAATGAACAAGCCTATTTAAAAAAAAATATTCTTTAATATAAAGTTAATATTAAGTGAAACTGTCTTACAATTAAATGTTTTTTGCCCTTTTAAATGTATAAAAATGTTATATGGATTCTATGTCCTCTATCCTACATCTCAAATCATGCTTCAAAATATATTGATTTCTGAAAGTTCAAATTTAAAATAGAGTCGCATGCTCTTGAATCAACTACCTCATATATTTTTAAATATTTTATATTTTAAACTATTTTTTCAGCATTCCCCCAATAACAAACCACTCAAATACCCAAAAGAGTTGGTCCAAGGTTGTAGTGAAAATCAGGTTTTGGAAAACATATGCAGACAGATGCAAAACACTGTAAATTCAGCAATGGAGAGCAAGGGCAGACTTGGTCAGAAATAAAAACATATAGAATCCATAATTCTGATAGTTTTAAAATCTTATGCTAAAACATGTTTCAAACTGTGTTTCATAGAATACTAGATTTGATATATTCCCACTTTAAAAAAAATTGCAATAAAAAGTGAAAAAATAAAACTAGCAATATTTTCCTTATAAAATTATAAGTATATGAAAATTTTAAATTTGTGTATATAATTATTTAAGGAATGGTGTGACAAGCCCTAAAATGCAATACCATGAAAGGTCACCTTATATATGAATTGCCTGGAACGTGATCTGATCTATATATTTATTATGGGTAGCATTTACCAACTACTTCGTATGTCACCTGTACACTTGCAAGGTTTTTTTGCATTATGTAGTTTGTTATATGCTCAATATATGATCTATATTCCATGCTTATTTTGTATTAAACATAAAATTGAATGTTTCCATGAGATGGTTTTAGGCTCTCTGTTTTAATTAAAGCATACATTACTTCATGTGAGATATCACTGGTAATTTCTGTGGCACTTATCTGAGAAAAGCCTTAGCCTCAAGATAGAATGATGCCTTTTTTTTTTTTTAACCACCCCTTTAATTATTTAATATTATGCATTTTGGTATTGATTCATAAATGGACCATATATGTTTTATTACACAGATTTATTTTCCTGAACTTTCCCATTGTCTTTCTTTCCTTTTCTTTCTTTCTTTTTTTTTTTTTTTTTTTTTGTATAAGGATTCTACAATATCTTCAAGTTTTTCCAACTTTTCAGTTATCTTATTGCTTTAGATATTGTTTGAGAGCTTAAAATCTGAGGCATTTGGTGTGTATAAGTAGACTTAACTAAAAGTGAAGCCTTAACTCCGTTCTAAAGTATTGATATGAATCTAGAATCCATGTTGAATTTTAAAGTTGCCTTTTTCTAACAGTGGTTCCTCTCACCTTGATACTGACAATATGCCTAAAGGAGATATTCTTTTTCTCTGAGGTCTGGAAGATGAAGGATACTACAACCTATTCCCACTATGGTCAAACAGACGTGATAGCTTATATCCAAAGGACCTTGATGTACAGCATTATCAATACACCTATACAATGGACCCCCAGTAACAGATGCAATTGAGAAAACCATTTTTATAGCAGGTTACCTGAGAAACCAGTCCTGCCATTCTCCTCTGACAATTCTATAATAGACTAAAAAGCACATATGCTTATAGTTATGTACTCTTAACCAATCACGTAATCCTGCTTATGTGTTATCCACCAACCCCTGCTTCCCACTTTTAGATATCCCGCATTTGACTTCTCTATCTTTCAGCCAATTTTGATTATGTAAACTTTAGTTCTCGTTCCAACTGTACAAAAATGGTTTTTCATTGTCTGGCTTAGTGATCATCTTCACTCTGTGATTTTGGATGTCTTCCTGGTCTAGATCATCTCTATACCTCAATAAACCTTTTTTGTTTTCACTTAAGCAGACTCCATGATGTTGCTCTACCAAACCAAACTCCCATCAAGTCAGTTCTGACTCAAAGTGATCCTTTAGAACAGAGTAGAACTGCCCCATCAAGTTTTCAAAGCTGTAAATATTTACGGAAGCAGACTGCCTCATCTTTCTCCTGTAGAGTGGTTGGGGAATTCAAACCAATGACTTTTTGGCTAGTAACAAAATGCTTTTACCACTGCACCACCAGAGCTCCTGATGTTGCCCTATGGCACCATGTAAACTATTCAAGTCACCTATTTTCTCTCTGAAGACAAGCCCATGGAGGCTTCTTGCTCTCTTCTGCTCTAGTGACCCTCAAGGTCTACTGTTCATCTTCATCCTGAGATTTCTATTTACTCAATGTGGCTGAATCCACTGCTGTTTATGTTCTCATTTGGTTTATATTCTCATTTTTTTTGTATCAATTTATACATTTCTTAAAAAGAATTTACAGAAGATAAATTTATACTGTACTTAAATATACGCTCTTGCATTTGAAATGATAGATGGATTATGTATAGTATTCTAGGTTGAAAATCATTTTTCCACAAAACTTTGAAGATGTGACTCCATTGTCTTTTAGTTCTAACTATTGTTGATAAGAAGGAGCTCTGTTGGAATCATGGGTAAAGCATTTGGTTGCTAACAAAAAGACCTGCAGTTCAAACCCACCATCAGCTGCTCCATTAGAGGAAGAGGAGGCAACCTACTTCCATAAAGATTTACAGTCTTGGGAACCCTATGGAGCAGTTCTTCTCTGCCCTATAGGGTTGCTATAAGTCAGAACTGACTTGGAAGCAATGGGTTTGGTTTGAGTTTTTTAATTGTTGATAAGAAGATTGATGCCAGTTTGATTTTCTTTGTAAGCAACCTGTTCCTGTTCATTTTCTTTCTTTATATAATATTCTGAAATTTCCCAACAAACATAATTAGTTGTTGTTTGTGTTCTTAGTCTAATGACTCATGTCTTCAACATTTGGAAATTTGTCTTCAATTTCCTCCCTGATTCTTTCTTTAATTTTTCTGTCTGGAACTTACATCAACTGGATATTGGAACTCTCAATTCCATCTTTGTAACTCTCACTCATTTAATAATATTTTCCTTCTTTATTCCTTGTTGTCATTGTTGTTCTTGTTTAACATTTTGGGAAATGTCATTAAATATACTGTCCAATCATTTAATCAAAGTGATTAAATTTGTATTGTATTTTTAATCTTTGTAAGTTCTTTTTTAATACCTTGATTTTCTTTTCACATAATCTTGCTATTTAGATATAATGTATTTTCAACTTCTCTGAGCATCATTTGGAATTTTTTAATGATCTCACTCTTGTTTTGTTTCCTCTGGAGGTAGCTTTTCTGGATATTTATCATGAAAAAATATCTTTTATGTTTTGATGTTCCCGGTATGTCTTGTGATGCTAAATTTTCATTTATATTTAAGGAAGAAAGGTTTATAGAGCATCTGTAGGCTACTTGGACTGTTTTGTAACTCAATTTCTACTCAGAGTAGAAATTCTGTCTTGGAACTTCATGTATGACAAGGTAGGAAATGTCAACTGGAAGGGTAATGGAATATGAACTCCTTCAATGCCAGAATGAGGACAGCATCCTGTCATATTATAAATGCCAACTAGCACCCACAGGGTTTACCAGCCATCCCTTTATTTCTGTAAAAATCCTTATTGAGCAGTAACTGCAACTATGCCTGTTCTTTCACATGCGGGGAAGGAGGAGGGCAGGATTGCTGGCTGGTACAATAATTCCACAAAAAGACCTTCAATTAAATCTTTTCTTTTTGGTCTCCCCTTCTCGTTCTCCACCTTTATCAAGCTTGAAGACAGTGATTAACTAATGTCCTGGGCTCAGAAGCTGTCAGAATTTGAACTCTATATTGGCTACTCATTTGCTATGTAAGTGACAAGTCCTAACCTATAAAATGGGACCAATAATCAGGTAGTCTCAAAGAAAAATAGTAAACCTTTGCATCAAAAAAAAAAAAGGACAAGCACAAATATTTAGCAAATACTAAAAGCAATGAAGCAAATGATAAAATAATTCATAAAGAGAATGAGCTAGGAAAGGAAAATTATATGAAATGAAGAAATCAGAAACACCACAAAGAAATACATAACTAAATGGCATCAATAAATTCATAGTTGTTGATAATTACACTAAATGTAAATGGGCTAAGTGTACCACTTAAGAAATGGAGAGTTGCATACTGGATAAGAAAACATGACCCATCAATATGCTGCCTACAAGAGACTCACATTAAACACAAAGACAAAAATAGAAAAGGTTGAAAGAAAGTTATACCAAGCAAATGGCAACCAAAAAAGGGCAGGAATGGCAATATTAATTTCTGATATAATTGATCTAAGACAAAAATGACCATAAGAGACAAGGAAGGATATATAATGATTATATAAAAATTAAAGGGTCTATTGAACAAGAGGACATAACCATAATAAACATCTATGCACCCAATGAAAGAACCCCAAAATACATAAATCAGACTTTAACAGAAATGAAAAGACAAATAGATGACTTCACAGTCATAGCAAGCCAGTCAATTCCAACTAACAGAGATCCCTTTGGGTTTCCGAGGTGGAAATCTTTGCGGAAATAGATCGCCCAGTCTTCCTTCCACAGAGTAGCTAGTGGGTTTGAACTACCAACTTTCTGGTTAGCAGTCAAATGCCTTATGCACCATGCCATCAGAGCTCCTGCAGTCATAGTAAGAGATTTTAATACACCACTTTCAATAACAAAGAGAACAACTGGAAAGAAATGTGACAAAGATGAAGAATAACTAAATAATAAGACTTACAAACTTGACCTTATAGACATCTAGAGAGCACTCCATCCAACAACAGCACAATATACATTCTTTTCCAGTACACATGGAATGTTCTCCACCATAGACCATATATTAGCCCACAATAAATTTAAGAAGATTAAAATACTGCAGAGCATCTTCTCAGATCACAATGCTATAAAATTAGAAATCAACACTAGGAAGACCAATGGAAAAAGAGCCAATGCATGGAAACTGAATAACACCCTCCTCAAAAATGATTGCATAATAGAAGAAATAAAAAATGAAATTAAAACATTCCTTCCATCAAATAAGAATGAAAACACAACATACCAAAATCTTTGGGACACAGCAAATAGGTGATCAGAAGGCAATTTAAAGCAATACATGCACACATCAAAAAAGAAGAGGGCTGTAGGACCAGAACTCAGGAGTTGCTACTGGAGCTATTGATTTCAAGGGCACCTCACTGTGCCTGCACGTAGAGGTTGTGGTAGCTTGTTACTGCCCCCATTGCCACCACCACAAGAAGCTGGGGACTAGGCCCTGCATCTGGCTATCATGACTGCCTCTAAACACTCATGTCTCCAACCTTGCCTGCCCTTGGGGACATCAACAGGAAAATGGCCTTGCTCAGTTCTGCCTTCTAGATCTCACCAGTGGAACCTAATCTGCATCAAGAACACTAGTCAAAAGGGCATCTTGGAATGTCACTTTTAGATTTCTAACCTCCACCTATAAAAAGGGCAGAATAAAGGTTTCAGAGAGCCACTCTACAGAATCTGGCACAACTGATTTATGCTGTTTATTCCAAACTTGTATCAGGAGCATGACTTATTGTGGTAAGAGAAACAGGAAAATTTTTGAGCAAGATATACTCAAGGGAATCAGCATGTATTTTCATGCTTGGGGTAGAAAAGAGTTTGAAGACTAAAAGAGGTGGCTATGACTAAATCATTGCAGGTGAATGTGGAGAGGTAGTCAGGAGCCAGATCATGTATCACATTACAGGTCACCTTAAGAATTTTGGATTTCATTTTATTTTGGGAAACCAGGGGAGACATGATTCAATTTATGCTTTGTAAAGCTAACCCTGACAGCTTTGTGAAGAATATATTTATCAGAAGCATTGGAATCTCAGAGAACGGATAGACCATCAAAAGTGAAATATACAAAATCAAGAGTCTAGACAAGTGAAGATGGTCACGGCATTGGAGATAGAGGTAGACCAACATGGGCTGTCATTTAGCAGTGTATTGGCAAGATTGGCAAAAAAATGAGATATTAGAGGTGCCTGTTTCATTATTTTATCCCTTTAAGGAACTTATTAGGTATTGAGCTATAGGATTCTTAATTTAGTAGAGAAAGATTAGGTAGCAATTATTTTTTCTCAGCATGGGATGGGTTGTAGGAAGGTATTCTTTCTGAGGGAAAGATTAAGAATGCTTCTTAAGAAAAACAACGTGAGAGGTCTCACACTCCCAGATCTCAAAACTTACTATGTAAGGACACAGTACTTAAAACAGTGTAGACCATATATTAGGCCACAATAAACTGATGATAGACAGATACAATGATAGACAGATAGACCAGTGGAACAGAATTGAAAACCCAGAATTAGACCCATCCATCTATTAACAAGCTGATCTTTGACAAAGGACCAAAACCCATTAAATGGGGATGAGATAGCAAGATAGCCTCTTTAGCAAATGGTGCTGGCAAATTGGATATCTACCTACAGAAAAGTGAAACAAGACCCATACCCTACCCCACAAACAAAAACAAACTCAAGGTGGATCAAAGACTTCAATATTCAATATACTACCCAAAACTATAAAGCTCATCAAAGATAAAATAGGAGCAAATCTAGGGGCCCTAATTTTCAGCATAATAAACTATCAGGAATAACTCAGAATGCACAGGAGATGGACGAAGACCTAGGTGACTGGGACCTTTTAAAAATTAAATTCTTACATACATCAAAAGACTTCTCCAAAAGGATAAAAAGAAAACCTACAGAATGGAAGAAAATATTTGCCTATGACATATCTGACAAAGGATTTACCTCCGAAATTTATAGAAAACTTCAACCCTCAATGCCAAAAAGACAAACAATGCAATCCAAAAATGGGCAAGGGACATGAACTGACACTTCACTAATGACGATATGCTGGCGGCCAACAAACACATGAGGAATTGCTCACGATCATTAGCCATTAGAGAGATGCAAATCAAAACAATGATGAGATATCATCTCACTCCAGAAATAATAGCAAAGTTCAACAAGACAGAAAATAAAAAATGCTGGCAAGGTTATGGATAGATTGGAACTCTCATACACTGTTGGTGGGACTGTAAAATGGTATAGCCATTGTGGAAATGGTATGGTGTTTCCTTAAAAAACTAAAAATAGAAATACCATTTGAACCAGCAATTCCATTACTAAGAATATAACCTAAATAGGTGAGAGACAGAACACAAACAGACATATGCCCATGTTCATTGCAGCACTATTCCCTATTAGCAAAGCTATGGAAACAACCTAAATGTCCATCAACAGATGAATGATTAATCAAATGGGTAACGTACCCACCTACTCTACAGAGATGCACCCCTTGGAGCAATCAGCCATGAGACACCAGAGGGGCAGCATTCACATGGAGGGAAAGCTGGACAGACAGGAGTGCATAACTAAGAAGTTTACAAGGATGAGGGGATCACAGGGAAGGGAAAGGAGGAGAGTGGGTTAGAGTTGGGTATGGTTATTGGGGAGTGAACCAAATGTACATGAACTGTTGAATGTAAAACAAATTCTGCTCTGTAAATTTGCATCCAAAGCACAATTTAAAAAGAAAAAGAAAAAGCCAAAATCAACATCTTAACCCAACATCTCCAAAAATTAGAAAAAGAGCACCAAAAAAAGCTTACAGTCACAAGAAGAAAAGAAATAATAAAGATTCAAGCAGAATTAAATGAAACAGAAAATAGAAATACAACAGAAAACAATCAACAAGACTAGAAGTTGGATCTTTGAAAAGATCAATAAAATCAACAAACCACAGGCAAACTTAACAAAGGAAAAGAAGGAGAGGATGCAAATAACAAAAATAAGAAATGAAAGGAGTGGCCTAACAACTGAACCAACAGAAATAAAAAGAATAGTACCAGGATACTATAAAGAACTTTATGCTAATAAATTTGAGAACCTAGAAGAAATGGACAGATTTCTAGAAACTCACTACTTACCTAAGCTAACACAGACTCAGGTAGAAAATTTGAACAGACCCATAACAAAAGAAGAAACTGAACAGGTCATAAAAAAAATTACAAAAAAAAAAAAAACCTGGCCCAGATGGTTTTACTGGAGAATTCTACCAATCATTCAGAGAAGAACTGACATCAATCCTACTCAAACTATTCCAAAACATAAAAAGATGGAATCCTCCTTAATTCATTTTAATAAGCAAGCATAACTCTGATACCAAAACCAGGCAAAGACACCACCAGAGAGGAAAACTACAGACCAATATCCTTCATGAATACAGATGCAAAAATCTTCAACAAAATCCTAGCAAATAGACTACAACAACATCTCAAAAAAATAATAATCATGACTAAGTGTGATTCACACCAGGTATGCAAGGATTGTTCAACATTGGAAAAACAATCAACGTAATCCATCACATAAGTAAAATAAAGGAAAATAATCGTATGATCATATCAATAGAATCAGAAAAGGTATTTGATAAAATCCAACACCCATTCATGACAAAAACTCTCAGAAAAATAGGAATAAAAGGGAAATTCCTCAACATAATAAAGGGCATATATGCAAAACCAATAGCCAACATTATTCTTAATGGAAAGAGATTGAATCCATTCGCCTTGCAAACAGGAACCAGACAAGGCTGTCCTCTATCTCCACTTCTATCCAACATTGAATCGGAAGTCTTAGCCAGGGTAATAAGGCAAGAAAAGGAAATCAAAAACATCAAAATTAGTAAGAAATAAGTAAAACCATGCCTATTTGCAGATGATATGATCTTATACGTAGAAAACCCAAGAGACTCAGCAAGAAAATTACTGGAACTTATTGAGAGATCTAGTAGAGTGGCAGGATACAAGATCAACATTGGATTCCTCCACACCAGCAAAGAGGTCTCTGAAAAGGAAATAAGGAAATCAATACCATTTACAATAGCTACCGAAAAGATAAGATACTTGGGAATAAATCTTACCAAAAGACCTATACAAAGAAAACTACAAAACACTACTTCAAGAAACAATAAGAGATCTACATAAATGGAAGAACATACCGTGTTCATGGATAGGAATATTGAACATTGTGAAAATGTCAATATTACCCAAAGCAATCTATACATTCAATGCAATCCCAATCCAGATTCCATTAATATTTTTTAATAACATGGAAAAAACAAGCACTAATTTTATATGGAAAGGAAAGAGACCTCAGATAAGCAAAGCACTATTGAAGAAGAAGAACAAAAGTAAGAGGTCTTAAATTCCCAGATCTTGAAACCTACTAAACAGTCACAGTAGTCAACATAGCCTGGTATTGGTGCATTGAGAGACACATAGGCCAGTGGAACAGAATTGAGAGCCCAGAAATCAATCCATCCACCTATGGTCATCTGATCTTTGACAAAGGGCTGAAATCTATTCAATGAGGAAAAGATAGTCTCTTTCACAAATGGTGCTGGCGAAACTGGATATTCATTTACAGAAAAATGAAACATGATCCACACCTCACACCATACATAAAAACTAACTCTAGGAGGATCAAAGACTTAAATGAGAAACCTAAAATTAAAAAGTTCATCAAAGACAAGATATGGGCAAACTTGGAGGACCTAATTCATGACGTAAATAGACTATCAATCATAATCCAAGATGCACAAACAGCAAAAGATGATGATTGAAGCCTTCTAGAAATTAAATTCTTATGTTCTTCAAAAACTTCTCCAAAAAAGTAAAAAGAGAACATACAGAATGGGAAAAAAATATTCAGCAATGACATATCAAAGACTTATCTCTAAAATTTATAGAAAACTACAATACCTCAACATCAAAAAGACAAATAATCCAATTAAAAATGGGCAGAAGACATGAACAGACACGTCACCAAAGAAGATATTCAGGCAGCCAATCAACACATGAGGAAATGTTCACAATCATTAGCCATTGTTGTTGTTGCTGTTAAGATGCAAATCAAAGCAACAATAAGATACCATCTCACCTTACCATTAATAGCAAAGTTCAACAAGACAGAAAATAACAAATGCTCGCAAGGATGTGGAGAGATTGGGAGTCTTATACACTGCTGGTGGGACTGTAAAATGATACAACCACTGAGGAAATCATATGGCAATTCCTTAAAAAGTTGGAAATAGAAATACCAGTTGACCCAGCAATGCCATTACTAGATACATATCCTCAAGAAGTGAGAGGCAGGACACAAATAGATACATGCACACCTATGTTCATCGCAGCACTATTCACAATAGCAAAGAGAGGGAAACAACCTAAGTGTCCATTATCCAACGAATAGACAAAAAACTGTGTTACATACACAATGGAATACTATGCAGCCTTAAAAAGTAATGCAGAATATGCAAACCAACACATAACATGGATGAACTTGGAGGATATCATGCTGAATGAAATAAGTCAATCACAGAAAGACATATATTGCATTAGTTCACTATTGAAAAATGTCAAGGAAAGGTTTACACATGGAAGGAAACTTTCTTTGTTTGTTACCAGGGATGGGATGGAAGAGGAGGGAAAATTCCTGTTGTTGTTGTTGTTATGTGCCATCGAGTCGGACCCGACTCATAGCAATCCCTCCTTGGGCTTCCAAGGTGGTATCACTAAGGAAGTAGATTGCCCAACCTTCCTTCCAAGGAGTGGCTGGTGGGTTTGAACTGCTAGCCTTCTGGTTAGCAGTCAAGTGCCTTAGGTACTATGCTACCAGAGCTCCTGGGAAAATTCCTAGAGAGGTTAAATATATATAGAGAGAGAGAGAGACAGAGAGAGAGAGAGAGAGAGAGAGAAAGAGAGACTAAAAAGTTTATTAGTGGTTACCAGGGTAGGAGGGGAAAATGAGAAGCTTTGTTTGCTGGGCATTGAGTTTATGTTAATGGTGGTGGGATATTTTGGAAAAGGATAGCAATAAAAGTGGCACAATGTGAAAAAAAAATGCTAGCTAGCATAAACTTACATATATATAAAATACCCATGAACAACCCAGAAAATTCTACCCCTGAATACATACACAGATTGTTTTGTTCTTTTATAGTAGCCTCAAATGAAAACAATGTAAATATCCACCAACAGTAGATCAGATTTGCAAAACTGGTATATCCATTCAATAAAATATTATACAGGGGAAAAAAATGGGAACAATAATTCACATAAGATTGTGTTGTGAATTAAATGAGTGGAATGGGTGTTTAGAAAATGCCTGATGTAGAGTGTGCACTCAAATAAATCTTAACTATTAGCTCTGGTAGCATAGTGGCTAAGGCACTTGACTGCCAACCAGAAGGCTGGTGGTTCAAACCCACCAGCCACTCCTCGGAAGGAAGATGGGGCAATCTACTTCCTTAGTGATACTGCCTCGGAAACCCAAGGAGGGGTTGCTATGAGTCGGGTCCAACTCGACGGCACATAACAACAATTATTATCATTATTTCCACCTGATAGTGTAAGGGAGTATAGACTAAGAAGATGGGTGGGTGGAGGAAGACAATGGGATTCATTTGTTGGATGTTTTTGGCAAATATGTTTGAATTTTGTTTATAACAATAAACTTGCATTTGAGTCAGGATGATGATGAAAAGTCCTTCCATCTGAGGTACTTCAATAACAATTTGTTATCTTCCATCATTTCAAGTGTTTTCCATGTTCTTGTACACAGTTCTGGAAATGTAGGCAGAAATAGGTTTCACAGAGCAGGTTAGAGTATCTACAGAAGCAAAGGTAAGAAGAATCATTTGCAACCACATCTAAGCCCCTTTCATTAACTGTTTATGTAACCTTGTACAGTCTTCCATTTTGTTTTAACCCAGAGAGAAGAGCAATTTTGCCTTAATGAGATGTTCTGACCCAACAAAATGTTCATGAGTTATATGACATTTTCATTAGTTCTTACAGTGGTGGTGGTGGTAGTTTAGTCAAGTTGGATCCAACTCCTGGAGACCTTATTTATAACAGAATGCACTGATATGCTATTCAATGTTTGCTAATTTGCCAATTAACATCTTGGTTGATTGACAAATATAATAATCAATTGGTAATAAGGAGCTCTGGTGTCATAGCAGGTAAGGTATTTGGCTGCTAACCAAAATGTCAACAGTTCAAATCTACCAGCTGCTTGCTCCATGGGGGAAGATAAGGCAATCCACTTCCATAAAGATTTACAGCCTTGGAAAGCCAATGGAGGTCATTAAGAGTCAGAATTGAGTCAATGGCAGTGAGTGTGGTTTTGTTTTTATTGGTTAATATCACTGTCTGCTATATTAATACCTTATTTCTATAAATTAAATAATTAAAAATATCAAAGTGAAATATGAGTGCTCAAGATTTCCCTCAAGCCACCACTGCTTTTCACCCAAGACTTTGTGCTCACTTAATACAAGCTTTGTAACTAAATCTTAGACACACAGCAGCAGTTTTGAGCACAATTCAAGAGTATTGAGTGAATCTTCTATGAGACTGATGTGAATAAGTTAAATGGGAAAAAAGCTAATTAGAAAATAGTTTCTCAGAAACAAAAGCCACATGGAAGTGAGACAGTCTGGATTTTTTTTTTGGTGGAGAAAACACTGTAAAAAGTGTTATGCCTTTGCTCATAAGGCTATTTGTCTGTTAGGATGAATTTGCATGAAGATCAAATTCTCAAAAATACATGATTTGAGTTTGTTCTTCAATGACAGAATTTAACTACAGCAAGATATTACGTCTTGCTTTCCAATTTGCTTTAATTAAGATGCAATTCTTAAAATGGAGTAAGAAAGGGATATTCCATTTAGATATTTCCAGTTATCCAAGATTTTATCTTTCTGCACATTTCTGGTAAAAGGACAAGAAAGAGCATGGGTCTCAGTCAATCCATGTGCCTTTGGATGAGATCTACAGACTGTTCAGAACTGTATTTCCCAGAACACTCCCCTTACAACCAACCCCCATATCCCGACTGAGCATATGTAGTTACTTGATGCAGCCACTGTCATAGAGATGTTTGTTTGCTGTTGTTAAGTGCCTTCAAGTCTGTTTCAATTCACAGTAACTCTATGTACAACAGAATGAAACACTGCTAGGTCCTGCGCCATCCTCACAGTTGTTGCTGTGCACAAGCCCATTTTTGTAGCCACTGTGTCAATCCATCTCGTTGAGGACCTTCATCTTTTTCACTGACCTTCTACTTTACCAAGCATGATATTCTTCTTCAGGGACTCGTTCTTAGAAATAACATGTCCAAGGTACGTGAAATGAAATCTGGCCATTCTCATTTTGAATCCATGTTTAACGCACTATCTCATCCTTTTCTGTAACAATCTCCCATTTCGGTTGGAAACAGGTGAGAGGGCATGATAACTCATCTCCTTAAAGTCTTTTTTTTTTTTTTTTTTCAGAAATCCAGCCAAGACCAACATGAAATTGGTTAAAACCAACTCAGATCAGTTTTGGCCCATGGACATGCATAGTGGGAAAAATGGAACAAAGTTGTTCAGAATGAACATCTCCCCATCTGCCTAAGCCCCAATCAGCTGATGACAGGAAGTCTGTGTATTCATCTGGTGCACAAGGGCACTGTATTCAAAATTGACCGTCCTTTTAAACTAAGCTAAATGAAACTTCAACCAATTGCCAGCCAATGCATGCCCAAATTCCCAGAATAAAAACTGAACTCCAACTCTCACTGGGGGAGTCAGATTTGGGTATAGGCCCTGTATTCTCACCATGAGCATGGTAATAAATTATCTTTGTCATCTCTCCAGTACTCGGGGTGTGTGAACTGGTTCAGTGGGCAGGGACTCCCTTTAGTCCAGCTTCAGCTTCAAGGGTGCATTCTTGCTGTAATTCTTCCAAGACAGACTTGTTCACTCTTCTGGTAGTGCATGGTATTCCTCACCAACACCATGACTCAAATGCATCAATTCTTCTTCAGTCTTCCTTATTCATTGTCCAGCTTTCACATGCATATGAGGCTATTGAAAAGACAATGGTTTGGGTCAGTCTTCAAAGTGATATTTTTGCTCTTTAACAAAGATTTAATGTCTTGACTGCAGTTTCCATGGGAATTGATTCTGGATCCAAGTAAAATGAAATCCTTGACAATTTAAATTTTTTATCCACCAGTCATGATGTTGCTTATTTGTCCAGTTGCGAGGATTTTTGGTTTTTTTTATGTTGAGATACAATCCACACTGCAAGTTGTACTCATTGATCTTCTTCAGTAAGTACATCAAGTATTCTTCACTTTCAGCAAGAAACATTGTGTCATCTGCATGTGGCAGGTTGTTAATTAGTCTTCCTTTGATCTTGATGCCATGTTCTTCTTCATATAGTCCAGTTTCTTGGATTATTTGCTCAGCATGTTGTTGTTGTTGTTATTTGCCGTCGAGTTGGCCCCGACTCATAGCGACCCCTCCTTGGGTTTCCGAGGCAGTATCACTACGGAAGTAGGATTGCCCAACCTACACTTTGTTAAATAAATGAACATACTAGTTACAGAAAAACTAGACAACATAAACTATACATGTATAAATATGTTATTTCCTTTCAAATGCCAAATACCTCATCTTACCTTTCTTGCTTTTGAGTGCTTTCTAATTATATATATATAGAGAGAGAGAGAGAGAGAGAGAGAGGGTTGGGCAATCCTACTTCCGTAGTGATACTGCCTCAGACACCCAAGGAGGGGTCGCTATGAGTCAGGGCCGACTTGACGGCAAATAACAACAA
>NW_006922154.1:1202203-1251362 GCF_000298275.1 Orycteropus afer afer | reverse complement strand
TTGAACCGCCAGCCGTCTGGTTAGCAGGCAAGTTTCTTAGCCACTATGCTACCAGAGCTCCTCTAATTAACATAATGCAGAAAACCCTATTTCCAAACAGGATTACATCCATAGGTTTGGTGGTTTGGATTCCAACACATATTATTGGGGGATACAATTCAGTCTACAACTTAGACTAAAATTTTATTCTTCATTGGTGTTGAGAAACCAGGTGCCTTGGGCCACTTCTGTAATAAGTATGATTAGATACTGGAAATTGTAAAACTTTCTAATTCACTTACTCCTCTTATTTCCCCCACTGCCATTACTCTAGGTCAGCCCAGAATCATATCTTGCCTGGGTAACAGTAGCAGCTACCTAACTGTCTGTTCTGACCAAAATTTTGCCACCTCCATCCATTAGGTCCATTTTAAAAAGCATAACTTTTTTTTCCTGAAGTTCTAATCTTATGAAGTTGCTTCCTTATCAAGATATTTATTGATGCTCGACCACCTTAGGTTAAAGTCTAGATTCTCCAAAATAGCTTACATATTTTAGTAATTGTCACTTTTATGTTGGCTGCTTTATGTTGTCAGTATTTCAGTCTGAAATAAAGTCTATTGACCCTATATCAAGGCACAGCTCAAGCATCATTTTTCATTTTGAAGTAAACTTTTTCCCAATTCCCTATTAGGAATGTCTACACTCTATTTAAACCCCCTACCACATACAGCATAGATTCCTATCTCAGCAACTTTAATTCTTATTAAATCAAAAACGTTTGTTTACATATGGATCTCCTATAAGAATAGACTCTCCTTTCAGTTAGGAACCTGAAATTAATTTTTTTAAAAAAAATTAACATGCAGTAAGCATGATGAAGATTTATAGAATGGGTGATTGACTGAGTGAATAAAAGAATGGGACCTTACTCAGGCTCATGTTCTTTAGTACCTATACTTGATTATGACTACAGGACGTTAACACTAACACTCATTAATGATAATATGGATTAAAGTAAAGTAAGTTAAAGTATTGTTTAAAAGTGTTTTTAGTACCAGTATATACTTATTGAAGTACAGTATAATCCACAGAAATGTTGAACTACAACAATGAGCAACAGGAAACAGTTTAACAATATGTTTTTTAAAACACAGATATGGATTCAAACACAACTCCACTACTTAAAAGTGACATATCATTGGGTCTATTAGTTGAACTTTTATGAGCTTGAATTCTACATCCATAAAGATTAAATTGTTAAAGTAGGTGACATGCCTAGTGCTCTATAAATAGAGGCCATGTGTTTCACACATATTCAAAAAAAATTGATTTTTCAGTCCTTGGTACAGATATAAGTTAATAGGATCTCTCATCCCAGGGCCACTTACTCAAACATTTCACTATATATATACTCAAAGACAAGAAAACATTTTTGTACATGAATACCTTTACTCTCCAAAATTATTATAGTCAGTGGTTCCTCTCTGTGCAATTTGAATATATATAGATGCTAGAAAAGCAGTCAAGGTTATCAGTACCCAAGGCCTGAAATGAGGATTATAATGTCCTAGTTAACTATTCTCTACAAAAAAAGCCACAGCACTCAAAAATTAGTGCTAGCCACTGGTTCACAAGGGAGCAAGCTGCAGGTGTTAGGAGAAAAAGAGAGAGGGCTCTTAAAATTAGTATAGTTGTAATATTATTAAGTTAATGTCTCTTTGAGAGCAACTGTTTAAGTTTTCATCCCAAAGCACTGAATTCATGAAATTCTATCAAACTCCCTGATTCAGTGACAGTTCTGTCATAAGGCAATGGCATACCAATAACTTGACAAAAATAACTCCCTATTTCATGAGAATCTTTCTTGAAGAATATTGCTTAAGAAGGAGGAAATATTTACTCATTACCATTGAAAAGGAGACTTGAGAGAGAATATTTTTCCTTCTTTTTGTTTATTCCGAACTTCCATATATTTATTAAGAGTATGGAAGCTAGAGGGGACCTTGAAGATCACCACCCAAATCCATCATTTGACAGCTAGGGAAGGGGAGGACCAGAGAGCTGAAATGGTATCTCAAAGGGCAGACTTTAGTGAGTGAGAGAGTGAGAGAGTGAGGGAGGGAGGGAGGGAAGGAGGGAAGAAGGGAGTGAGTGAGTGAGTGAGTGACAGTATGTCAACAGATTGAATCTCTCTATTTCCTTGTTAATTTTTCCTCAATTATTTTTCTTTAAAAACAGCATGACCATATCCACATAGGATCATAAAATCAGCACAGACTTGAGTAAAGAAAAAGCAAACCTCTCAGAATGCCTTTTGCAACAATTGGCAGTGATGTCAGTCTCCTCAGCCATTTAATGTCCTCCCAGCTGATAGATGGGTCTATTGCTTTAGCCACATATGCAGCAAGTCCACTGTTGTCTCCAAAGTTTTCCTTAGGAGAAAATGCTAAATCATTGGTCTCAAAATTTTTCATTCTGAAATAAAGAAATACATAAAATGAGAAAATTTTTATGAAAAAGTTAGACATATCTTTGCAACAATTTTTCAATGAAAAAGTTACTTTCTCCAAATCAATTGGCTCTTCATTCCTCAACCATCTATAAGTTGGTTGTGTGCATATTTTCCATGTTTTGATGTAAGAATCTAGGCTAAATGTGACAATCTAGTCATCTTAATTGGTCCCCTAAAGTTTATTTTACATCTTAGGCTATGATTATACAAACAAATCAGTTTAAAGGAGAAATATGTGGCGAAGTTCAAATATCTCTTCCTTTTTAACCTGGTTTATGGATGGAGACAGAACACTTGATGCTATTTTAAGTCAGCAATGCAAATTTGCATGGTGATTTATAATTTTCAAAGGCCTTTGAATACCAATATTATCACAATGTTTTCTTTAACTTGTTGGAAGTAAGATTGATACTTTATGATTCCCATTTTACATAGAAAAAGTAAAAACAGAATTGTAGAATGAGACATTTCCAATTTCCAAGTATTAAACTACCACATGTTGGCATTCAGGCACTAACTAGCCCAAGTCTAGGAACCAAGAGGACTCCTAATCTTGTTGTCTTTGCTCATATCTCATCAAGTGCATCCTGACTATTGCACTTGACATCAGGAAAACTTCACATACACTTTTGAAAATGTTAGAGGAGTTTGGAACCCCACTACCATGTGTTAACATCTACTGTCTGCTGCCCTCTCGACTCTTGCCTGTCCTACTATCATGGTGGTGGTGTCGTCATTCAGCATGGGGGAAAAGGCAGTGGGCTTTCCCAGTAGAGGGTATGTCAACTCTTGCCTCCCCCTCCTCCATTTAGTGGTTCTCTCTGAGGCCTTGCATTTGCTGATTCAAACTTCCAGACAATTCTAACCAGGGCATGAGTTTTCCAACAATCTGCACCTTCATTTCTTTGCCTGTGGCTTTTTCATACTCCTGGAGCATGTTTAGTAACCATAGAGCTGACTGGAAGGATTGGGGATGTTGGTTTGCAAATACTCCAACTTCCTCACCTCCTGGGTAGACTAGTTCTGAGGAGTATGTTTGACCTGAGCTGAGCTCCAAGAATTTCCCAGCAGGATTTTTCCAGCAGCATTGCGCTTCATTCAGTTACCAACAGTTTTAGCTGTTTTGCTAACATACCCTTTGTTTGCTGCCTTCCCTCCCTTGTCCCACTTCCCAACTCCTTTACTAGTATTCTTTTCATTACCCAAATGAACTATTTTTGCTTAAATCACTAGTTCACCAATAGCTTCTAGGGCAACACAAACTAAGACATAATCCCACTGAGTTGCTGACTTCCCCAACATAATTTTTTTTTAAAGAAGCTTAGAGTGCTACTTGCTCATCGTGTGCCTAAAATCTTTTCTCTTGGTCAGATATCCTGATATCCTGACTAGATCTTGGCAGTTCTTAAACTAGAGGCTATGTTTATTCTGCCTACACCTCTGACCTCTACCTGGTGAATGTTCATCTGGATACACAATGATACCTCTAAGGTGATTTAACTGTCTACCACCCCAATTCTTGTTGTGGTTTCATTTCTCTGATGGGGTGCATTTTAATAATGTAATGACCTGGATTCACCTCGTTCTTCTAGACATTATAACTTACCCTGTTAGCCAATCATTTCTTTGGGTAAAACTACAGGTGTATTATCAATCTCTGACCTAATTCTATCTCTCTCTCCCCATCCACCGGTTTTGCTACTGAAGATAGCAAAGACCTTCTAGCCGTAACAATCAAAATGTGCACATGAACCTGAAGCATAAAGGCACGCAATCATAGGACTAAGTTGAATACAAAATTATGTTTCATATGTTTTACAATTTAAGAACGTTAAACTAAAATAGCTGGCCATATACCTTGAGTATCATATATGATCACAAGGACATATCTCACGTAACTCTATTCAAGCCATTGGCAATGTTTTCTCAATGGGTACTGAACAATTTCATGGACTCAGATGTCATTAAAATCACAGAAAGTTTCAGCTTATTGGGACTCATGCAGGTTTTGATAGGTTTGGGTAGTGATTTTAGCTGAAATGCTTGAGCACATTTTTTTTTTTTTTCCAAACCACTTAGGTTTTATCACAGACAGAACTTTGTCTTCTATGGTCACTCTAAAACTTGAATTGAATTAAGCTAACATTTATATCAATAAACATATCTTTATTACAGAGCCTTCTATTACTTCAAAATGATACTAAGTGACCAGTACATTTCAAATGTTTAAATAATATTGTTAATAAGAAATAGGCCCAGTCTGTCTACTCCATGCCAAGACCAGAAAAAGAGAAAAATATCTGTATGTGTATATACTCTGCACAGCGCCCCCACCCCCATCCCAAACAAGCTACAGTGTTTCACCAGGGCCAGGGTGAAAGGGTGAAATGAATAGGAAAAAACAGAAACATGGATAAAATTATATAAATAACTGTTGTTATTCTTGGATGGTGAAATGCAGATCAACACTTGAATGAATGTTGCCTTACAGAAATTTCAGGGCACAATGAAGCCTTGTTGTTACTCTAAAACTTTGTTCAAAGCCAGGAGCCAAGAAAAAGTTTTCAGATATCTTGACAGAGACCCACGATGGAGTGTTTTACAGTGGCTCCGAAAGAAATCTCCATGAATGCCATTTTTATTTGGATTATGACATGAACAGAAAAAACACTAAAAGGCACTTCTGATAACCAAAGTATTCCATTTTGTAAGGACTTCCTTACACGTAAAGGAGCAACAACAAAATAGTAACACGATTACATAGAACTTAATTCTCAGAGTCCCGATTTGTTCAATCACCTGAAGGCAAAGCACAGGGTTTCTTCTTTGTAAAGTACTCATTGTCCCTTGAATGGGCCTCAAATACACTTTTTAATCTAATACAGAAATTACTGCATTTTTAGTAAATTAGAACCATAAAAATAGTAACAACTGTAAAAGAAAGTTAAACATCACAAAATAACAACAGTAGCATTGATAATAATGAGTATTATTGGGAATAAGTATTATTTGTCATAAGTATTGAAAATGTGACATTAAAGAGAAAGCTACACATTTCTATATTGTGAAACCAAACTAAAAACTTGTAGATTCCAGGATATCAACATAATATGAAAGAAAGAGAAATTGAGAGAAAGGGGGGAGAGATTCATAACATCAATAGAAATTGACACATGGGGTAAGCAGTTTGCCCCTCAGACAGACCCATGTATGTCAGAGCAGAACTATGCATGGAAGATTTTCAAAGGCTGATTTTTTTGGAAGTAGATTGCAAAGCTTTTCTTCCAAGGTGCCTCTGAGTGGCCTTAAACCTTCAAACTCCCAGTTAGCAATCAAACACTATAGACTTTTGCACCACCCAGGGACTATGGCACACAGGTTACCAGCATTTAATTCTTTGGTTAGTAAAATAATTATATTGATAACATAGCCCTGATAATTCCTTCCTCAATGTGACTGCAATAAACGAAAACCCACTGCCATAGAGTGAATTCCAATAGTTAGACAGAAAGTTAGGGCCTAGGTTTAGGTGTGAATATAAACCCTTGTTCTACTTCTTACTAAACCCATACCCTCATTGCAGTCGAGTGGATTCTGACTCATAACCATCCTACAGAACAGACTAAGACTGCCCTTTAGAGATAGGGTTTCCAAGACTGCATTTTTTTATGAAAGCAGACTGCAACCTCTTTCTCTCCCACAGAGTGGCTAATGACTTCCAACTGCCCATCTTCTAGGTAAAAGCCAAGTGCTTTAACTACTGTACCACCAAGGCTCCTTACTTCTTACTTCGTTGTTGTTGTTGTTTGGTGCCATCGAGTCAGACCTGACTCATAGCGACCCCTCCTTGGGTTTCCGAGGCAGTATCACTATGGAAGTAGATTGCCCAATCTTCCTTCTGAGGAGTGGCTGGTAGATTTGAAACACCAGCCTTCTGGTTAGCAGTCAAGTGCCTTAGGCACTATGTTACCAGAGCTCCTTTGCTTCTTACTAGTCATGTTATATTGAATAAACCATAATATATTTGTAAATTATTTCCTGCTTCAACAATTACTTATTGATCACCTATTGCATACTTGTGGGAACTCTGGTAGCGTAGTGGCTAAGGCACTTGACTGCTAACCAGACGGCTGGTGGTTCAAACCCACCAGCCACTCCTCAGAAGGAAGATGGGGCAATCTACTTCCATAGTGATACTGCCTCGGAAACCCAAGGAGGGGTTGCTATGAGTCGGGTCTGACTCGACAGCACATAACAACAACAACAACAACAACATTGCATACTTGTGTTTTAGGTTTGGTGGCCATAACAGTGAATAAAATAGTCAAATATCTTTGCCAGCACAACATACTTCACAAGAACATTGTTCTACATCCTACTTTGTTGAGTAGCAACTTGGGTCTTAAAAAACTTACAAGCAGCCCATCTAAGATGCAACAATTGGTCCCTCTTCATCTGGAGCAAAGAATAATGAAGAAAACCAAAGACACATGGAAATAGTGCAAGGGACTAGTGGACCATGCAAACCTCAGCCTACATGACCCTGAGACTAGGAGAACTAGATGGTGCTTGACTATCACTGTCAACCATACCAAATGGGATAAAAATAGGAGATCCTGAATAGAGTGGGAGAAAAATGTGGAACAAAACTCAAAATCATAAAAAAAAGACCAAGCTGACTGGTCTGATAGAGACTAGTGAACCCCCTAGACTATGGCCCTAGTCACCCTTAGGGCCTGGAATTAAACACACACTTGTGGTTTCCAGCCAAACAATAGACAGATGTATAAGGGGAACATTTATACCAGGTACACTCTGTGGAACAGTCAACAGCAGGAGATCAGAAGAGCGATATTTACACAGAGAGATAGAGCTCAGAGGGCAGAAGTGTGTGGGAAAGGACACAAACAAGGTAACCACAGGAAGGAAGTGGAAAAAGAACGGTAGTATTATGGGGATTGCAATCAGTGTCATGAAACAAAATGTGTATGAATGGAAAATAAATTTGTTCTCAAAATTTTCACCCAAATCACAATTTAAAAAGTAATTTCTGTCAGCATGAGGGTGACATTCTAATAGGGAGACAGGAGATAAACAACAAACATGATCAATAAGTGAATTTGGAGCATGTTAGAAGATAAAGGCTATACAAAATATGGGGGCAGGACACAGAGCAGAATAAGAGGCATGTGAGCCGGCAGAGGCGCAATTTGCAATTTTAAATACAGTAGTAAGGGCTGGGGTCTTTGAGAAGCTACACTGAGGAGGAAATTAGCAGAGTAGAGCTAGTATTAGTTCCCTATTGCTGCTGTAACAAATGTCCCCAAATTTACTAGCTTAAAACAACACAAATTTATTCCCTTACAACTTCTTGAGGTCAGGCATCCTGAAACGGGTCTCACTGGACTAAACTCAAGATTTTGACAGACTATATTTCCTCTGGAGGCCCTAGAGGAGAGTGTGTTTCCTTGCTTTTTCCAACTTCTACAGGCCGTCTGCATGCCTTCACTCAGGACACTACAGCACTCCGATCTGTCTGTCCTCACATGATCCTGACACTCCTGTCTTCCTCTTATAGGGACTCTATGGTTACATTAAATTCACTCCGATTATCCAGGACAATCTCCCAATCTCAAAATCTTTCATTTAAAAACATCTGCAAAATTCCTTTTTCTATATAAGGTAACATACTCACAAAGAATAGGAATGAGAGCATGGACATTTGTGGGAGGTCATTATTCCTCCTACCACAGTTATTAATATGAATGTTTTCCTAACCAAAATATTTAGAAGTTAATAGGTCATGTACCATGTCTGACTTCACATATCTTTCTTTCTTTCTCTTCCTTTTTTTCTCTCCCCTTTCCCTCTCTTTTTTCTCTTTCCTTCTCCCTCCCCTCTTCCTCACTCCCTTTCATTCACATTGTGTCTTTCTCCTGGGATCTATTTCTTATTTCTACTTTTGTTTCCTAACATAGAGACATGTGACTTCCATCTCTAATATCAAGACTTAAAGGAAGTGAGGAAATTAATCACATGTTGATCTGGGAAAAGAATTGACAGGCAGAAGAGCAGCCAATGTGAAGGTTCTAAGGCTTGAGCATGCTGGTGCCTTCAAAGAGCAGCGGGGAAGCAGTGTGACTGGGAAGACTGAGTGAGGCAGGTGCTGGATGAAGTGCTCAGAGAAGTAATGCTCCTGCTTGTATAAAGCTGTGCTGGCTACTTACATTGTGAGAGTATCTGGGAAGCCAACAGCGGCCTAGAGTGGAGAAGTATCTTGATCTAACTGTTTACTGTGATCTACTCTGGCTGTTGTGATCTTAATAAGTCATTTCAGGGCTTAAGAAATGTCATTGGGAAAATTGTACACAGGGTAGGTGTCATGATTTATCTTGATCTCAGTCCATGATTGAAAATCACATGTCTTCTCCTGAAACTCCCCTGCACTGCCCTGAAGAGCCAGATCTCAACCCAAGGTAAATGAATCACCTCTATAGGGTACAGGGAAAGAAAAAGGCCCTTGCCCCAAGGCCTCATGAAACATTCTATTGACTGATGAGAGTAAATGGGAATCCCCCTTAATCTCCCTGAAGTTTCAGAACTGCCATGCCATTTCTAATGTACACACGTACGTGTATTTTCTGTATTGACCAAGCAGAGAATAGCAAACCCCTGAAGTGTTGCTGGTCTTAGATGCCAAAAATCAGGACCCTGCTCCCACCCAGGCAGGGAGGCAGCAAGGGCTGGAAGGAACCACTGCTTTATACACTCATTCTCTTCTGGATTTCCTGCCTCCCTTGTCTGCCAAACCTCACTTCTGAAAAGCCAGGCTTCACCTTCTCTGAGTCAGGTCAGTTGCAGAAAGAACTCTGATTTCATATCAGGCTGTAACAGATTCTTTTTCTGAATATATGTGGCCTTGAGCGGAAGCTTGGGCCTCCCATTAGTGAGCTCTGCCTTCGAGAGCTGGATGTGGGCTGTGGTGGAGCCGACCAGAAGGCACTGGCCCGCCCTAAAGTCTACTAGGGACAAACAACACCAGTGTACACTCTGGGGGGCTGGGTGTTTTGTTTGTTTTTTTTTTTTTCCTGTGTCCCCATAACCTGGATGTTTTGCTCATGATTTGATCATCTTCAGATGGGAGATGTGACAAGCTTCAGAGCCGAGGCCACTCCTGTGCACACCAGCAGCTGAAAGAGGCCTTTGTCTCCTGGCCCTTCACGTCAGCTGGGCAAGGGCCCAGGAGCAAAGTAAAAAAGGAAAAGCAAATCTACCTTCCCGCTCCTCACAGAGTGGCCCCAGCACTGAAGCAGCAAGAGTCACCAGCCAGAATTAGCAACTATGTCATTTTCATCATCTGGATAGATAACTCTGTGAAACATGTTTTCTTATCTAGAACAAGAAAGTGTTTCTGAAACTAAAAGAAAAAAAAATGTGTATCATTTAGTAGTAGTAGTAGTAGTAGTAGTAGTAGTAGTAGTAGTAATTGGAGAAGGAAAAAAAGAAGGGAAAGGAATAGCAGTTTCCTTTTCAAATGGCCAAGGGGAAATAATGAGTAATGTTTTCTATCAGAAGCCTGGATAATGGGAAATTCATTATTTTAGAAAAAATAGCACAATCAAAATAGGGAAATAATGTGACTGCAGACTTTATATTAGGGAAATTTGAAGTCATCTGTTCCCTTAAGAATTTGGCTAAATGTGGAAATACGTCAGAGATTTTTGTTTTTGTTTTCTCATATGGACAGGGTGCTTAGGTGACCTTGTGTATCGGATAAACAGGGCAGGTTTTTTGACAGGTCTGGCAGGGAGAATCCAATTATTTTCTGGCATTGGTACTGAAAGTATCATAGGGATAACACCACACAACTAATTTATACCTTGGTCAATAGCAAGAGTTTACACATGACAAGTTTTATACTCATGCAGGTATATACAGTAAAGCTATATTGTCAAACGTGACACTTAGTCATGTCTGTATATGATCGTATGTGGTGCCTGAGATATGCCTCACTCTGATTCTAATACATATGGAATTTCTGGAGTGCAGATTGGATTTTGAGCTATTTAGATTTTGAGTATTGTAGGAGGATTACACTTATAGGTTGAATAAGCAATGGCCTCTGTGAAATGAGGTCTAGGGTTCAAGTAAGCCATCCCTCATTCTCTCTCATCTTCTCATAGATGCTCTGGGATTCCATCATCAAAATGTCCTCCATTTAAACTAAGATTTTGATCTTTGTAAGTCCCATATCAGTCATACATGGGCACGAACAATCTAACAGTAGATTTTGGCTGGAACCAGGGGAAGGAAAAAAAGGTGAGGAAATGAGGTCTACAACTTAGGAGAGTTGAGATCTTTCTTAATAAACTCTGCTGAGTTTATAGCTTTGCCTACAGATAATTCTAAGCCTGAAATATTACAGGGAAAGGGATGAAAATTCTCTGCTAGTAAATAAATTGAATGTCCTGACAATCATTATAATCCAGTTTTAGATGATTTGATAGATTATTTTCATTAAGATAAGTGAGTAGATAAATGAATGAATGAATGAATCTTGATCTAGATGAACCACAATAAAGGAGTAATGTTGCTGAAAATGAGAAGGGACAGGCTTTCTTAGTCTCTTTTTTTCCTTTTTAATCTTTCTACAACCAACCCAGCTCCAGTTATTACAAATACAGTTAAAAATAAAATTAAAAGATGACTCTTTGATTTCAACATACAAAGAAATGGTATGCCAGGATCACAATAAAATAAACTATTACTTTGGCTAAGTTAAGTATCTTCCATCTATACAGCAATTCATATTTTCTAAAGGACTTAATGCACTCTGAGGACATAAATTTATTTGACTTCTCCAAGTAGATGGGTAATTCCTGTCCATGTTTTACAGGTGAGGTAGCTGACACTCATAAAATAGTATGACTTGCTGGAGATTATGTGATTATTTAGCAATAAATCTATCTTTAGAACCCATATCCCATCATTCCTAAACAAAATCTCTTTTAATCATACTTTGCTATAAACACTTCTATGAAAATATAATTCCCCCAGAGTGCCTACATGAAAACTGGAGAAAACCTTTTGAATTGGCTCATTCAAAGACCAAATAGACAGAAAACTAATTCAGGGGCCCCAGTGATCAAAGATGCATAGGTACCTGAGTTGAGGCGGCAGTTTGAACCTGTTACGCACGTCATCAAAGCGGTTGCCCAGGTAAGGTGTGTCCACTGTCACAAATATGGCCTTGTAGCCCATCCGCTCAGCCCGGCGCACTAGTTGCTTAGTGACTTCACGGTCTTTGTAGATGTAGAGTTGCAGCCAGCGAAGTGTATTGGGACCAGCCTCTGCCACTTCTTCAATTGAGGAGGTAGCCCAGGAGCTCAGCATCATGCCAGTTCCCAGTGACCTGCAGGCTGAGGAAGAAGGGACAACATCAAGGTAAGTCTGGCATCCCTCTTCCCCAAATATTCATATATTTCATTTCAGGGGTAAAGATGTTTTACAGGACTAATCTGGCAATATGAAGTCAAATCTTACAAAAATTAAAAATATTTATTCCTCTCTAGGCTCTGAATTGATTCTGAAAATAAAAAAATCATTCAAATACACAATTATTATTAAATATGTAAGAGTGAAAAAAACCGAAACCTTAATTCCAGGCTTAGGGAATTGATTAAACCACAGCTCATATATTAAAATGAAATTTACGCATTCATTAAAGCTAATATAATCAAAATGTATATTTGGACACAGAACAATATTCAAGGTATATTAAGGAAAAACAAGAAGTCTACAAAAAGACATGTCTAGCTTGATTCCACATTTGTAGAAATGTAATTATTTATATGTGCACTCTCGTGGCATAGTGCCTCAGGCATTTGGCTGCTAACCAGAAGGCTGGCTGTCCACTCCTAGGAAGGAAGATTAGGCAATCTACTTTCGTAGTGACACTGCCTTAGAAACCCAAGGATGGGTTGCTATGAGTCGGATTGGACTTGATGGTAGTGAGTTTGGTTTAAATTATTTATATATGAACATAAACTAAATGTTAGTAATGGCTAGGGGCATTGTGGGTATTTTAAATTTTTTCTCGTCCTTTAATTGTTTTTAATTTTATCTTTTAAAGTATTCTTAATGACTAATATTATATTACCTATGCTATCTTTTAAATTTTACAAAAGTTATATTCTAGGTATCCCAAGTAGATAGTAGTTACTTCATAATTTTTTGGGCAAGATGATAGGAACAAGCAAATAAATGAAACATTAGATGGAGTCATCCAGCCAATTGTCTTAGAGGACTTGAAAGAACACATCTTACAGGTGTTCTGCCAAAAATAGGTAGTAAATTTGGAGTCAGGTTTAGTGGAGGAAAAAAGGATATATCTGTATGGCATATCCAGAATATGCCAACAGATAAATAATAAAAATATGAAACTGACAATACAACCCCAGACCATTCAATCTATCTAAGTATCTGAATATGTCTAAAAGGGGAAAAAGTAGTTGCCCTGTGATACTCATAGGGCAATGGTCAGAATGAAATGAGACACTTTTTATAAAAATGCTTTGAGAGGTCATAAGCTTTCATGCTTCTAAAACTGTGGAAAAAGCCAAACTCCTGGAGGGCTTGTTATAGAGTACAGTGGCTAGGTCCTACCTCCAAAGCTTCTGAATCACTAGGTCTAAGGTGAGGTCCAAGAATTCATTTTACTTGGGCCCACAATCAATGCCCATTCAAGCAGCAGTCAAGAAATCAAATGACATACTACATTACACAAATCTGCTGCAAAAGATCTCTTCAAAGTGTTTCAAGAGCAAAGATATCACTTTGAAGCTAATATTCACCTGACCCAAGCTATTGTCCTTTCAAAAGCCTCATATGCATATGAAGGCTGAACAATGAACAAGGAAGACCACAGAATTGATTTATTTGAATTACGGTATTGGTGAAGAATATTGAATATTCAATATTCTTGCCAGAAGAATGAACATATCTGTCTTGGATGAAGTACAGCCAGAAGGCCCCTTAGAAGGTGGAATGGCCAGACTTCATCTTTTGTACTTTGGTCATGTCATCAAGAGGGATCAGTCCCTGGAGAAGAATATCACACTTGGAAAGCAGATGGTCAGGGAAAAGGGGAAAGACCCTCAATGAGATGAATTGACACAGTAGCTGCAACAATGGGTTCAAGCATTACAACAGTTGTGAGGATAGCATAGGACCCAGCAATGTTTTGTTCTGTTATATGTAGGGTTGCTGTGAGTCAAAACTGATTTGATGGCAACTAACAACAAACCTGCTCCGAGATGATACTGATGCTACCATTCCTGGGCTCACAGTTTGACATTTAAATAGAATCAACTGGACAGCAGCTGTTTTATTATTATTATTATTATTATTATCATTTGATAGTAAAACTCTAAATTTAAATGATGATAAGGTAGATTCTGTTTCTGATAAATGTTACTTTTCCTAACTTTTTTCATGTTTCATTCATGTTCTCCAGGTCACAGGCCAGATAATGATTTGGAAGTCATCTTGTCTATGAGTCACTAAATCTGTTCCCTCCAAGTGTTCCTTTGAGAATATCTTTCATAGGGATTGATGATTTACAAAATATTGTCAAAAAAAACCCTGTATTTTATTAAGTAATAGCACATATGCATGTCTGGACCAGTTTCTGATTTTTGTCAGGATTTGGAAATATGGAAAATAGCTCTAGGTCATCTTCTGCTGTTTGGAAGGAATATTGAGGACAATGATTGTTTGGGTCAGAATCCTCTATCATTTACTACAAGACTTTTTTTTTTGAATAGGATGTGACCCAAAGTCATGCGAAGATAGACAGCAAAGTAGGACCGAAACCTAGCATGCCTGATCTCTCCCCCAGGGCATGATCTTTCTCCAACTTCCAGGTGCCCAAAATACTCTCTTGGTACCAAGTAGCAATAAGTATACCCCTCCAAGGGAGCAGATTTGCCACATTTCTTAGGGAAATTATCATGCCAACAGCTCTGGGAAGGCATGGAAACTTGGAGACCAGTGCATAAGGACTGCCAAAACTATAGGTCCAAAGTACGCTCACACAGAGGGGTCCAGCTAAAAGGACCACTCAGATGACACAGTACCTTTTTTGTAGTTTACACAAAGGCTTCACATAGGCTCAAAGTGACTCTGTTAATAGGGACTCAAAATTATCAAAAAGATTTTCTTGACATCATAAGAAATATTTACAATAATTTCACAAAGATATTTCAATGCCACCAAATGATGCACAAATAATATGTCAGCTAAGCTATCAAACTTGCAGTAGGTCTCAGCCCTCAAAACATTTTACCCAAATTATTTGGGTATGCATATCCAGAAAGACGCAAGATCAACCAATGCAATCTGACTCCTGAGTCTATCTCCTCTGGTACAAATGACTCCTGATACTATTGGTGCTCTATGTTTATTTTCCAGTTATTAAATCATATGGTGCTGAAATTTTTAATTGCCTACCTCCTCAATTCTAAACTACCATGGTTTGCAATCATAGGCAAACTTGATAAATATTTGTCTAATAAATCTCCTTAAGAGAGTCTTCTGGCCATTGGGAGAATGTTGGCATCTTTGTTGACATACTATCAGTAGAAAAACCTAGGAACAAAACTCCATACTCCCTAGGACATATTCTTTCCCTCACTATGATCCCTATTCATTTCTGATTATTTTATGTGATAAAGGCAAATACTGATGAGTTATAATAATTTTTTTTCAATGTAGTTTTGTATTACAATGAGCTAAGGGAGCCTGGAAATTTTCCAGGACCAGATAGAGAGACAATCACATTTTGCCTGTTTAATTAAAGACAGATCTGAGATCTAGTTATTGTATAGCAGTTATGACCATTATGCTTGTTACACTATCAAAATGCTTCCATTCCAATTGGAGAATAACCACTGCTCTCAAGTAAATATCCCTCTTGAGTCCCTTCAAGGTCACAATGTGCCTTAATGTGCCTTAATCTCCTCTGGACCATTTCATAATCCAGGAATTGAAAGATTAAACCCTGGCAGTGCAGGTAGTTCAAGTTGGAAGCTGAAGAAAATTAAAACAAGTCCATAAGAGCCAAAATATGAGCTTGATTTTATCCCACCTGAATCTGAAGACCATCTGAAGAACATCTTTGATGCATTGAACTCCAGTGACCAAAGAATAGAAGAGTTGTAGGATGACATTAAGAACATCATACATGAAGGAAGCAAAAAGTCATTAAAAAGACAGGAAAGGAATAAGTCCAATCCAGGTCCCATCAACATTCCTTAAGGATATGAAAAAAAGAATCACTAATTTTGTATAGAAAGGAAAAAGACCTCAGATAAGCAAAGCACTATTGAAGAAGAACAACAAAGTAGGAGGTCTCACACTTCTAGATCTCAAAACCTACTATAGATCCACAGAAGTCAAAACTGCCTGGTATTGGTCCAATGACAGACACATACACCAGTGGAATACAATTGAGAACCCAGAAATAGATCCCTCAACCTGCGGTCAGGTTGACCCTTGACAAAGGACTGAAATCCATTAAATGAGGAAGATACTGTCTTTTTCACAAATGGTGCTGGCAAAACTGGATATCTATTTGCAGAAAAATGGAATAAGATCTGTACCTCACACCATACACAAAAACTAACTCCAGATGGATCAAAGACTTAAAAGTGAAACCTAAAACTTATAAAGTTCCTCAAGGAAAAAAATAGGGGCAAATTTAGGAGCTGCTATATATGGCATAGAAGCTCAGGTAGTATAGTGCCTAAGGCACTTGACTGCTAACCAGAAGGCTGGCAGTTCAAACTCACCAGTCACTCCTTGGAAGGAAGGTTGGGCAATCTACTTCCGTAGTGATACCACCTCAGAAACCCAAGGAGAGGTCAACTCGATGGCAGTGAGTTTGGTTTATATATGGTATAAATAAGACTATCAAGTATAAGCCAAAATGCACAAACAGCAGAAGATAAACCAGATGAATGGGGCATTCTAAAAATTAATTTTTTATGTGCTTCCAAAGACTTCTCCAAAAGAGAACCTACAGAATGGGAAAAAAAAAAAATATTAGCAATGACATATCTGACAAGAGACTTATCTCTAAAATTCACAGAAAACTCCAACACCTCAACAACAAAAAGACAAACAATCCAATTTAAAAAATGGGCAGAAGACATGAATAGACACTTCACCAAGGAGGATATTCAGGCGGCCAACAAAAACATGAAGAAAGGCTCACGATCATTACCCATTAGAGAGATGCAAATAAAAATAACAATGAGATTCCATCTGGCCCCAGCACGAATAGCAAAGTTCAACAAGACAGAAGATAACAAATGCTGACGGGGATGTGGAGAAATTGGGACTCTCATACACTGCTGGTGGGACTGTGAAATGATACAACCATTGTGGAAAGCAGTATGACAATTCCTTAAAAAGTTGGAATTAGAAATACCATTTGACCCACCAATCCCATTTCTAGGTATATATCCTAAAGAAGTGAGAACCAGGATAAGAACAGGTATATTCACACCCATGTTCATTGCAGCACTATTTACAATAGCCAAAAGATGGAAACAACCTAGGTGCCCATCAACAGAAGAATGGATAACCAAACAATGATACATACACACAATAAGATGAAACCCTATATGAAACCCTAAAGATTAACACAGAATCTGCAAAACACCACATAACATGGGTGAACTTGGAGGACATTATGCTGAGTGAAATAAGTCAATTGCAGAAGGACAAATATTATATTAGTCTTCTATTGTAAAAGTCAAGGAAAGCTTTAAACATAAAATGAAACTTTCTTTTTTCCTACCTGGGATGGGAGAGGAGGGGAGGGAACACTGTTAGATAGATAAAGACAAGTATTGATTTGAGTGAAAGGAAAGGCAATATACCAAATGTGAGTGATCGACACGGTGGAATTGAGGAAGAGGAAGACATAGAGAGGTACATGGGAGATAGAGACAACAAAGATGAACACTTTTGCACATGCAGTGCTGCATTGTCAGTCATGGTAAACATTGACTATAGGTGGATAGATGGGTGGACAGGCTGAATGATCAGGTTTGTCTAGGAAGAGGAAAGTGTGCCCATGACCGTGTGTAGGGTTGGCAGATGATGTTTCTACAAGCATATTTGTATGTGCTGTAGAAATGACAAGGAACAAGGTTGTGGTGAGTTCTTGCCACAACCAGCTATCCAGATGGAGAAAATAGTTGGACCTGTGGGCTCAGGACCATGGTCACAGGGGACATCAAGCTCAATTGGCATAATGTACTACACAAAAACACTGTTCCACATCCTACTTTGGAGAGGAGCAACTGAGATCGTAAAAGCTTGTAAGCAGCCATCCAGATGCAAAGATGGGTCTCTCCTTGTCCAGAGCAAAGAAGAATGAAAAAAACCAAAGGCTCATGGAAACAATTAAACCAAGGGACTGATAGACCATGTGATCTTCAGCCTATATGACCATGAAACCAGAAGAAATAGATGCTGCCCACCTACCACAGTCAACCACTCAGAGGGAGATCTGTATAGGAGATGCTGGATAGAGTGAGAAAACAATGTGGAACAAAATTCAAAATCATAAAATAATTTTTTCAAAAAAAGACTAGGTTTGCTAGTCAGATAGAGCCTGGTGAATCCCCTGAGAGTATGGTTCCTAGCTGCCTTTTAGGTCAGGAATTGAACTCACTCCTATGGCTTCCAGCCAAATAATAGACAGGCATATGGACTGAGCATTTACATCAGGTAGATACACTCCTTGGAGAGATCAATCATGGATGAAGAGAAAGATAGGGTATACACAAGGAGACAGCTCAGGGGGCAGGAGTGCATGGGAGGGAAGAACACAGGGAAGAGGTAACTATGGGGAGAGAAGTGGGAAGAGAGTTGTTACATTGTAGGAAATTTCAGTCAATGTCATGAGACAAAATGTATATGAACTGCTGTCTGGAAAATGAAGTTGCTCTGTAAACTTTCACCCAAATCACAATAAAAATTTTTAAAAAGGGGGAGGGACAGGAAAGGAAGAAAAGACCAAAATGGATGTCAGATGAGACTCTGAAACTTGCGCTCAGAAGGAGAGTAGCTACAGCAAATTAGAAGATATGATGAAATAGAAAAGCTGAACAGAAGATTTCAAAGGATGTCTCAAGAAGACCAAGTATTATTAGAATGAAGTAGGAAAACAATTGTAATTATAAAACCGAAAGGGAAGTACATGCTTGGCATTTCTCAAGATAAAAAAACTGAAGAAAAAAATCAAGCCTTGAATTGTAATTTTGAAGGATTCTATGAATAAGATATTGAATTGTAAAGGAAGCATCATAAAAAGATGGAAGGAATACATAGAGTCACTGTATCAAAAAAAAATTGGTTGACATTCAGCCATTTCGGGAAGTAACATATGTTCAAGAACTAATGGTATTGAAGGAAGAAGTGCAAACTGTACGGGAGAAAATGGTGAAAACAAGCCTTCAGGAATTGACAGACTACTCACTGAGATGTTTCAACAAATGGATACAGCACTGGAGGCACTCATTCATTTATGCCAAAAAGTTTGGACCACAGCTTCCTGGCCAACTTTCTGGAAGAGATTCATATTTGTACCTATTCCAAAGAAAGGTGATCCAACAGCATGTGCAATTATCAAAATATATCATTAATATTACATGCAAGTAAAATTTTGCTAAAGAAAACTCAAAAATGGTTCAATCAGTATATGGACAGGGAACTGTCAGAAATTCAAGCTGGATTCAGAAGAAGGCGTACCAAAACCAAAACCAAACTCACTGCTGTCAAGTCAACTCGACTCATAGCAATCCCTCCTTGGGTTTCTGAGGCAGTATCTCTACAGAAGTAGATTGCCCAGTCTTCCCTCAGAGAAGTGGCTGGCGGGTGGAAGGAAGGAAATCATTGCTGATGTTAGATGGATCTTGGCTGAAAACAAAAATACCAGAAGGATGTTGACCTGTCTTTTATTAACTATGCAAAGGCATTCAACTGTGTAGCTCATAACAAATTATGAATAACATTTCCAAGAATGGGAATTCCGGAACACTTAACTGTACCCATGAGAAACCTGTGCATAGACTGAGAAGCTATCATTTGAACAGAACAAGGTTTAAAATGCATGGTTTAAAATCAGGAATGATGTGTGTCAGAGTTGTAGCCTTTCACCATACTTACTCAGTTTTTACGTTGAACAAATAATAGGAGAAGCTAGAATCTATTAAGAAGAACATGGCCTCAAAATTGGGGAAAGACTCATTAACAACCTGGGATATGCAGATGACACAATCTTGCTAGCTGAAAGTGAAGATGACTTGAAATATTTTGATGAAGATCAAAGACTACAGTCTTCAGTATAGATTACACCTCAACATAAAGAAAACAAAAATCCTCACAAGTGGACCAATAAGCAACATCACCATAAATGGTGAAAAGTTCAAAGTTGTCAAGGATTTCATTTTACTGGGATTCATAATTTATGCCCATGAAAGCAGCAGTCAAGGAATTAGAGAACATACGTTGTTGTTGTCATGTGCCACCGAGTTGGACCCGACTCATAGCGACCCCTACTTGGGTTTCCGAGGCAGTATCACTGTGGAAGTAGATTGCCTAACCTTCCTTCCAAGGAGTGGCTGGTGGATTTGAACCACCAGCCTTCTGGTTAGCAGTCAAGTGCCTTAGGCACTACACTACCAGAGCTCCCAGAGAGGACATATAGCCCTGGGTAAATCTGCTGAAAAAGACCTCTTAAAGTGTTGAAGAGGAAAATGTCACTTTGAAGACTAAAGTGAGCCTGAGCCAAGCCTTGGTATTTTAAGTAGTCTCATAGGTGTGTGAAAGTTGGACAATAAATAAGGAAGATTTGATGCATTTGAATTGTGATGTTGGTGGAGAATACTGAAAATATCATGGAGTAGCAGAAGAATGAACAAATCTATCCTGGAATAAGTGAGCCAGAATGCTCCTTAGAAGGTAACATGGCCAGACTTTGTCTCATGTACTTTGGTCATGTTGTCATGATATCGTTCAGTTGTACATAGGGTGACCATGAATTGGAACCAACTCAATAGCACCTAACAACAACAACAATTCTGGCAGCATCCAGAACCTTCTCAGAGCACCAATGGCCAGCATTTCTTCTAAATGGTCAAAACTCTTTTATGTACTTTGTTGTTGTTGTTGTTGTTGTTGTTATGTGCCGTCGACTAGTTGTTAAATATTTCAAATAACACATTTGCCTAAGAGGTAAAGATGCACCCTTCCATCTAATACTGCTCTTTTAAGGACAAAAATTACAAAATTTTAAATTTTATAAATGGCCTAATATTATGGATTGAAGTATGTCCCCAAAACATAGTGTATTGTAAATTCTATCCTCTTTGCCTGTGGTTATAATCCTAGTTGGGAATGGGTTGTCTTTGTTATGTTAATGAAGCAGGATTAGGATTAGTCTATTGAATTAATCTCTTTTGAGATTAAACAAGCAAAGGAGAAATGCCAAGACATATGAAGATCCCCTAGGAAAAGAAGCCTTCCTCCAGAGCCAACAGAGAGAGAAAGACTTCACCTAGAACCAGCACCCTCTTTGAGAAAATAAATTTCTGTTTGTTAAAGCCATTTACCTGTTGTATTTTTGTTGTACTAGAACTTTTTTGTTGTTAGTGCTATGGGGTCAGCTACAACTCATAGCAACTGCCCATGTAAGACAAAAACAAAACACTGCTTGGTTTTGTTCCATCCTTACAATTTTTGCTATATTTGAACCAATCCTTGTGGCCACTGTGTCAACCCATCTTGTTGAGGGCCTTCCCCTTTTTCATTGAGCCTTTACCAAGCAAGATATCCTCCTCCAAGTAACGGCCCCTTCTGACACCATAACTAAAGTGGGTGAGATGAAGTCTGGCTATTCTTACTTCCAAGGAGCACTCCAGCTGCACTTCTTCTAGGACAAATTTTTTCTTTCTTCTGGAAGTCCATGGTATTTTCAGTATTCTTTGCTAACACTACAATTCAAAGGCATCAACTTTTCTTCAATCTACCTTATTCATTGTCCAGCTCTCACATGCATTTGAGGTGACTGAAAATACCATGGCTTGTGTTAGGCACACCTTAGTCTTCAAAGTGACATCTTTGCTTCTTAACAATTTAAAGACATCCTTTACAGCAGATTTGCAATACCATTGCCTAAGATTTCTTGACTGCTTGCATCAGACTTGCATCTGATTTCTTGACTGCTGCTTCCATGGCTGTTGATTATGGATCCAAGTAAAATGAAATCTCTGACAACATCAATATTTTCTCTATTTATTGTGATATTATTAGTCTAGTTGTGAGGATTTTCATTTTCTTTATGTTGAAGTATAACCCATACTGAAGACTGTAGTCTTTGATCTTTATCAGTAAGTCCTTCAACTCATCTTCATTTTCAGCAACCCAGGCTGTGTCATCTGCATATTGCAGTTATTAATGAGTCTTTCTATAATCCTGACACCATGTTCTTCTTCATACAGTCCAGCTTCTCAGATTATTTGGTAGGATAGAAATTGAATAAGCATGGTGAAAAGATATAACCCTAACACACACTTTTCTTGATTTTAAATCATGTAGCATCTCCTTGTTTTGTTCAAATGACAGCCTCTTGGTCTGTGTACTGGTTTCTTATGAGCACAATTAAGTGTTCTGCAATTCCCTTTCTTCAAAATGTTATCCATAATTTGTTATGATCAACACAGTCGAACTCCTTTGCATAGTCAATAAAACACAAGTCAACATCCTTCTGGTATTTTTTGTTTACAGCCAAGATCCATATGACATAAGCAATGATATCTCTCATTCCACATCCTCTTCTGAATTCAGCTTGAATTTCTGGAAGTTCCCTGTCAATATACTGCTGCAACTGTTTTTTAATTACCTTCAGCAAAATTTTACTTACATGTGATATTATATTGCATCACATTATGTTGTTGTTATGAGGTGTCACCAAGGCAGCTCCGACTCATAGCGATCCTATGTACAATAGAACAAAACCCTGCCTACTCACGTGCTATCCTCACAATCCTTACTCTGCTTGAGCCCATCATTGCAGCCACTGTGGCACACCATCTCCTTAAAAGTCTTTCCAATTTTTGCTGACCCTCCACTTTACCAAGCATAATATCCTTCTCCAGAGAATAATCCTTTCTGACAACATGATCAAAGTTGTTATTGTTCATGTTGTTGTTATGTGCCATCGAGTTGTCTCCAACTCATAATGACCCTATGTACAACAGAAAGAAACACTGCCCAGTCTTGTGCCAGCCTCATGATCCCTAGTACACCTGAGCCCATCACTGTAGCCACTTTATCAATCCATTTTGTTGAGGATCTTCCCCTCTTTCATCGACCCTCCACTTTACCAAGCATGACATCCTTCTCTAGACAATGGTCCCTTCTGACAACATGACCAAAGTAGGTGACACAAAGTCTGGCCATTCTCACTCCCATGGAGCATTCCAGCTGCACTTCTTCCAGGACAAATTTGTTACTTCTTTTAGCAGTCCATGGTACTTTCAGCATTCTTTGCCAACACCACAACTCAAAAGCATCAACTTTTCTTCTGTCTTCCTTATTCATTGTCCATGACCAAAGTAGATGAGACAAAGTCTGGCCATGCTCTATTCCAAGGATCATTCCGGCTGCACTTCTTCCAGGGCAGATTTGTTCTTCCAGGACAGATTATGATATGATATAATATGATATGATATGATATGATACATGATATGATATTATACTATATTATTATATTTATATTATATTTGTGTCATGTTATGTTTTGAGTTATGTTATGTTTGTTATGTTATGTTATGTTATGTTACGTTATGTTATGTTACATTACGTTATGTTACGTTATGTTGTGTTATAATAGCAGTATAGTATTGTGTATACTCAATAACTAAAATACCCAGTATGGCCAGAATTTGTTAAAACCCAAAAATGCACTACCATCAAGTAGATTCTTACTCACAGCAACCCTGTAGGACAGAGTAGAACTTCCCCCATAGAATTTCCAAGGTTGTAAATCTTTATAGAAGAGACTGCTTCATCTTTCTCCCATGGAGCAGGGGTGGGTACAAACTGCTGACATTTTGGTTAGCAGCCCAGTGTTTTAACCACAGTGCTACCAGGGCTTCTAGAATTTGTTAAGCTCTCATTAGACTTGTCCTAGTCTAATGCTTGAATTTTTTAAGCCCTTTGTCTCTCCCTACTTATTTTCCACAACAAAACCCTGGCCTCCTGTTCTCAAAAGCAGGAACTGTCAGAAATCATTCAGAAAAGAAAAGGGTAAATTTTTATGAAGTCCAGTTTCCATCTTGAAGCTATTTATGGTACTGTACGGAAAACTCTGATGATTCGTGCTGCATTTTCACAACTCTTGCAAAATGGAGTTCATCTCTGAGGTGATATTATTATAAAGATAAGAACCAGCTCTTGCGTATGACAAAGATCTCTAATATTGATTCAAGCTTAAATTCTTGGCATTTTTAGTAGTATATCCTAAAGACAACATATCCAGAAGCTTACAACAGCGGATAGACATTGCCCTATGTGACATCCCAGGACTCTATTTCCCTACTTCCCTTCACTTCCTCTTTTATGATCCTTAAGTTCTAAACATTTCATATTCAAATTTTATCTTTGACATGTTTTTCTCTTCTTTATTTAAAGGCAATGGTAATGTATTGTACCACTGCTATAAGGAAAACACATACACACACAAATACCACCAGAAGATTTACTAGTTAATTCTTAGGCATTGAAACATCTAAGATAAAGTCAAATGCAGTCACCCCTTGGTATCCATGGGGAATTGGTTCCAGGACCCCCTATGGATACCAAAATCCATGAATGTTCAAGGTCCTTTATATAAAATGTCATAGCAATTTGCATATAATGTAAAAGGGCTAGGGGCTAATGGAAAATTTTTAGAATAAAAATTACCCTTAAGCCCAACTCCCATTGTCAACCATTCAGAGGGGGATCTATCTAGGAGATCCTGGATAGAGAAGGGGAACAATGTGGAACAAAACTCAAAATCATTTAGAAAAAAAAAGCAGGGGGACCAGTTTTGCTGGTCTGATAGAGCCTGGTGGAACCACTGAGACAATGGACCCTAGGTCTGGAATTGAACCCACACCTGTGGCTTCCAGTCAAACAAAAGACAGGCATATGAGTTGAACATTTACCTGAGCCAGATATGCTCCTCAGAGAGAACAATCATGGGAGAAAGAAGGGCTGCTTATGCACAGGGAGACAGCTCAGGGGGCAGGAGTGCATGGAGGGGTGGACACAGGGAAGAGGTAACTATCAGGAGGAAGTGGGAGGGGAGCTGTTGCATTGTGGTAAATTGTAGTCAATGTCACGAGACAAAGTGTATATGAACTGCTATATGGAAAGTGAATTTGCTCAGTAAATTTTCACCCAAATCACAATTTAAAAAATAAATTAATTAAATTAAAAAGTTACCCTTAGGTCACTTACAATAAATCTTTTTAGTACAGTGAAATTGCATTGCCCTGGCATGGAGAAATGCTAAGAGAGGCCTCCATAATCTGACATAAATTAGTGTAATTCTGTCTCCCAAAATGCCATTAAATGGATATGTTGTCTTTAAATTAACTCAATGTCTACACTATAGAAACTGTAATGAACTACTGAGCTTTATATCAACTCTTATTAGATATGCATACAGCCATCTCTGAGGTTGCTACAAATCCTAAACTCCAATGTACTCCAGTGATTTAAATGGGCAAGAACAGGTAAATAGCTTTGCAAAACAGCATGAACTGGCAGGATCTTCCCTATGGCTGTAAAATGCAATTGTGTTCCAAGAGTTTGGCAGGGGTTTTCATTACATAAAGCCTTAACAAAAACGTTTATTTGTGATCCAGGTAATCTAGATATGGAGGAGAGAATACCAGAAGCCTATTGTAGTCTTAAATTGTAGACTCCTGGATACTAAGCCTATGCTCTCCATTAGGTCTCTAATTGAAGACTATTTTGTACATCTCTTTCATTTATATATAGTCTGCTTCTAACTTCCTGCTGTCTCAGTCCTCCTGAAATCAGCAGACTCTCAAATGACATTAGAGGATTTGAGACGGGAAGGAGATTCATGCTACATCTAACACTGTTTAATCTTTTGAGGATTCAAAGTACGCCATTGGCTAGGAACCATCAGGAATTTTCCTACCAGGGTCTGTCAGTGTTTCTCAAACTGAGTTGCAAAGAATCATGTGGTTATTTTGATAAAAATCTCAAGTCTAGGGCAGGACCTGAGATTCTGCATTTCCAACCAGCTCTCAAGTGATACTGATACTTTTTCCTGTGAGCTAAACTCTGAGGACACAGAGGTAGAGATTTTCCTTCACGAGCACACATCCCAGTTAATTAGAAAGGGCTCATGTACTAAGCAACAAGATCTTACAGAAAATGGGAGGGAGAAACTGTTCATAGGTGGTTGGGTGGGTAGTGTCTGGCACACAGTTTGCCACTTAATGCCAACCAGGTTTTGCTGATGAATTTATTGTTCTTTTCAATTGGCATCCAACTGGAGAGAGTCACAAGTACTTTTGCCATATTTGCTCATGGTTTTAGGGTTAGGAAACTAAACTGTGTTTGAGTAACACCCCTCACATACTTAACAACTATCAGATATGTTTTATAAGCTTACTTATCCAGGAATTCCCCAGGTTCCTCAGCTTCAGATTAGAAGCAAAAGTAGATGTCAAAATGAAAATAAAGATGACGAAGAAGACAGGTTACTCAAAACTGAGAAGGCACAATTTGACTATCATAAATTAGCTTCTAAATGTTTAATGTCAGGTCCAACAATGTTATACACACAAATAAGGTGTTGAATGATCAAATAAAACTAAAGTTCATTATGCTAGGTTTAACAAGAAATGGAAATACGTTTCAGAATTATGTTCACCCACAACAACTATCATTACCATCACCACAATAACAAGGGGAAATGTAAAATGTCCATTATCAATAAGGATACTGGTTGCTTCAGAGTCAATTCTGACTCATTGTGACCCCATATGTGTCAGAGAGGAATTGGGCTCCATGGGGTATTCGATGGCTGATTTTTTGGAATTTGATCAACAGTCCTTCCTTCTGAGGAGCTGCTAGGTTGAATCAAATCTCCACCCTTTTAATTAGCAGCCAAGCACATTAACTGTTTGCATCAAATATCTATTATTTGTAATAGTAATTCCAATGGGACAAGCCATATACTCAGATGAGAACAGAAGGATTAAACAATGTGGCGCTTTGGGTCCAAATGATTTTTCTGAAAAATACCTCTCCTTTATGGAAAAGGAGAGTTAAGTTTCCAAAAGCATGTTTTTAAAGAAAGAGGGGAAAGGAGCAAAGAGAAAAAGGATCACATGTCCAAAGAACCTAAAGTTTGATTCCCCTCCCTCAGGTGCATTTCATTTTTAAAAACACCTGCAAAACTTAGGCACCAAAACAGTTAAACCAAACATAATTTTGTTGAGAAAATGTGTTTTATCATCTACCCAGGAAGTAATGGGGAAAACATGCAGTGACAAAGTAACAAAAATCTGTGTGGTTCCAAATAAAGTCTAAACATACTGGAGGTTTTGCATAAATGTGAGCCTTAATTGTCCATTGAGCAGCTCAGCCTTTTTTTTTTTTTTTTGGCACTCAGAATCAGTGTACTGATCTGTTCAGTCCAATTAACATTATTGTATGCATGGTTAACATCATGATTGAGATTACCCAGAAAATAATGTTCTGAAGTCAGTGATTTAAGAAAAGGACAAAAGATCCACAACAATCGTGCTTGAAATACTTAGAAGTGGTAGACAATTTAAACAAACCTTAATTTATGATTTAGGGAACTTAACCAATTTAAACACTGCCAAGAAAGGCCAGGAAACCAGACATAATCTTTCCAGTGCTTTCATGATGATCCATTGTCCGAATTTGGAACAGTATAATTTTGAGTGATCACACCGCCACCACAACTCTAGACTTCTTTTTCATTATCTCCAAATATTTGCAAAAAAAAAAAAAACTAATCTAATGCCATCTTAGTCCTTCCTTCCTTTCTTTCACTTTATCTCAGGGGTAGAACTCAGCAACAGACCAAAACATCAGTGCTACTGTAATGGTTACCGGGCTATTATTCTATCATTTTTTTGAGTTCTTAGGCACTGGCATATCTGGTATATCATGTGGAGACCACACTACTGTGAGATGCCTTTTAATGATAGCTTGAAAACCATCAAGTTTGCACATGACAACTTCAGTTAACTACCACAGTTGAACAACCTCAGTGTTGGGATACAAATGTGAGCCCGTGGCTTCACATTGTCATTCTTTGATGTCCTCAGACAGTGATAAATCAGAAGGGAGTTTTCTATAATCTCATACTTTCAAGAAACCTACCCAATAGCTTAAATATCAGTGAAAACTTTTGAAAATCATACTATTTGATGTCGACTTCAACATTACTAGAGTCTAAATTTAAAAAACTATTTTCCATTAATGAAGTTAAACTCATTGCAAAGTGATTTCAACATTGAATATACAATTTTTATGAAAATACTTGAACAAAGAGTTATATATATTATATATGCATGCATATAATACATGCTCTGGTGGTATAGTCCCTAAGGTACTTGACTGCTAACCAGAAGGCTGGCGGTTCAAACCCACCAGGAACTCCTTGGAAGGAAGGTTGGGCAATCTACTTCCATAGTAATACTGCCTTGGAAACCCAAAGAGAGTTGGATCTGACTCAATGGCAGTGAGTATGTATTACGTATTTACGTACTATAAACCAAAAAAACAAACTCACTGCCATCAAGTCGATTCTGACTCATAGGGACCCTCATTGGATTTCTGAAGCAGTACATCTTTACAGAAGTAGATTGCCCAGTCTTCTTTCCCTGGAAGTGGGTGGTGGGTTTGAACCACCAAATTTCTGGTTAGCAGCCAAATGCCTTAGGCACTGTGCCACCAGAGCACCTTATGTACTGTAAACGAGGTTCATATTCATTTAGTACATATATATGTGTGTATGCATGAATAAGTACATGAATTGTGTACAGCAAGAGGACATTCACAGCCTTTTGGATTGCTGGAAGGAAGATCGAAAACAAAACTCATCTGAAATAAGTTGAAAATGTGGGTAATAAAAGGTATGAACTGATTTTTTTTTATAACGCTACCAAGAGGTATTCCCTTTCCAATGTTTAGCCAGTACAGAGTGGACAAAGCTCCAGTGAATTTCCTCTTCCTTTATTCTCTCCAACTTTCATTTCTTCTTAATAAAAATTGACAAACAAAAACAAATAATTGAGATCTTGGATAGAGTGGGAGAAAAATGTGGAACAAAACTCAAAATCATTAAGAGAAAAAAAAAGAAAGAAAGACCAGACTTACTAGTCTTATAGAGACTGGTGAAACCTCTGAGACTGTGGTCCCTAGTCACCCTTCAGGCCTGGAATTGGACTCATTCATGTGGCTTCCATCCAAGTAACAGAAAGGCACACAAGGTGAACATTTACACCAGGTAGCTACACTTCTTAGAAAAATAAATCATAGAAGGTCACAAGGGCAGTATTTGCACAGGAAGATAGCTCAGAGGGTAGGAAAGCATAGGAAAGAAAGACACAGAGAAAAGGAAACTACAGGGTGGAAGTAGGAAGAAAGCTGTTACATTACGGAGATTGCAATCAATGTCATAAAACAAGATGTATATGAACTGCTGTACAGAAAATGAATTTGCTTTGTAAACATTCACCCATATCACAATATAAATAAATAACTGGGCCCAAGAACTAAAGGCCAGACTTAAGTGAAACAGACCTAGTTTCAAACTCTCCATCATTGGCTAGCACTAGACTTTGATCAAGGGCTTCCTTCTGTTGTCAAGTAAGGAGAATGATAATCACTTTGCAGGCCTGTTGTGAGGATTAAATGACAGGGATATAAAGTCCAGCATTGCACCTGGTACATAAAAGGCATTCATTTCAGAAAGAGTAAAAATTTCTTTTAAAACGATTTGGTGCTTTTGTCTGGATTAGGTAAAATTGAGAATAAGTAGGTATTTTTCTGGTAGGTATGATGAAATGTATGTCTACTCGGTCACCTAGTACAACTCATAAATATGTACATCAATAAAGCTTTCAAAAATACGTCATTTGGTTTTGGAGCAAAGGAAATGACAATTTTTACCATTGAATGGTCTTTCACTCAATGTTAAGGTTGATCATTTAATCTTGGAAAATCCAGAAAATTCGACAGCTAAAGCTCTCACCTACATCCTAATTCAGTTCTTTGGGGTTTGTGTGGCTCTTTGTGTTACTCTGCAATCTGTTCCACCTGCACCTTAATAGGTGGTCAAGTCTTAGCTGAGTCCCAAAACTTCACTTTGGAATGTTCTGGCCTTTTAGGCTCAAAAAGAAAGTGTTTAGATTTAATGGTTTTATGGCCCATCAAATCCTGTGTGGTAGCCTCTAATTGCATCCAGGGACAGGAATTTCTTTCTTTTTTTTTTTTTTTTTTTTTTTGACAGTTCAATAAGAATTTGCTAATATGCCGAGCATTCCTGGAACGCATTAGGTGGGTTTTAATTTTCTCTATTTGAGGTCCCAGAACTCCCTCATGTGGCATTTGTGCACATAACAAGCCAGAAGTAAAAAGGATAAATGAGTAGTCTCAATTTTTCCTCTTGCTTTTTGACTTTTCATGTTTAAAAGAAGAAAAAAAGAGTTAATATCATTCCATGGAAGATGAAATAAACTTTTATTAAAACTGCTACGCATGAAACTGTAGAGATTTCCATGATAACGGTCTTAAAGTACCAGGGTGTACAGTAAGTATTTTAACATTTTATTGATTTGTTCTTTGAGAAGTCAGAGAATCTCTATTTATTATTCAAGTGGAAATTTAACCTAATGACTCTATTTTGTATTCTTCTAGCATTTATGTTTATTGTGGCTATTTTCTTAAATACATTAAAATTTTGAAGAAATTACTTTGTATTCTGCATTTTTTATATGAAAAATAAAACTTAGGAATCAAAAAGATGTACAGTAAGCTACTGGAGTTGCAAATACAGGTGTTAGTATAAGCAGAACCATTTATGACTGCACAAATATTATAATAATTGTCAACTAATAAACCATGATTACATCCTCTACTACAGTAATTTTTATTTATAACATAATGTATGGCAAACTGCCTTCCACTAGTGTCTTCCAGTTATTTTTCTTCCACTTTGAAAAAGTTTTAGGAATTTTAAATTTCATTTGGTTAAAATTTAAGCCTCTTTATTGATGCTCATGAATTCGGCATAAGGCTCATATTTTTATGGTTTATTTCATCCTCTAGAAGCTCAAAGGATGAAACTATAAAACAGAACATTTAAAAGACTACAAGGACAAAGTTTGCCCCAGACTTTGTTGCTGTTAATTAAGTTTGGAAATAGCAGTAACCTACCAGGTTATTATAGACATCATTGCAAAAGTGGTTAGTAACCTTGGGCAAGGTATTTAAACTCTTCAAGTTTCAGTTTCCATATCCACAAGGGTTGGAGAAAGATCCTTGGGGTTCTGGGCTCATGTATCTCATGACTGTCTTAAGGGGTAGATCAGATAATCAATACAAATTGCCTGCCATGTATTAATTTCTCAATAAATATTAACTGTAATCATTTTTCACAAGACTTTGTAGTATTACTTTCTGAATTCATGTAGCATTTGTTAAACACTGATTTGTGTTTTCCAAATCTGTCCTGGAAGTGCAGCTGGAATGCTCCTTGGAAGCGAGAATGGCCAGACTTGATCTCACCTACTTTGGTCGTGTTATCAGAACGGATCATTCTCTGGAGAAGGATGTCATGCTTGATAAGGTGGAGGGTCGACGTAAAAGGGGAAGACCCTCAAGAAGATAGATTGACACAGTGGCTGCAATGATGAGTTCGGGTATAGCAGTGATCGTGAGGCTGGCATAGGACTAGGCAGTGTTTTGTTTAGTTGTACACAGAGTCTCTATGAGTCAGAGCCAACTTGACAGCATCTAACAACAACAACATATTTGGATTTTCAGCAAGAAATTGAGATAAATGTCCATCTGCTTCCTCTTCTTTATCCCAAGAACACAGGTATGAGCAATGGAAGTCAAGAATGCATGGCCTACCATCTGTGCTTTCCAGGGTGGGCATAAAGGGCAGAAAAAAGAGGTGAGAGTTTTGAAATACAAGGAAGGGCAGCTCTGCACTCAGAATTGTCTATCTTTAACTATTTAATGAAATTTGAAATGGAGACAAAGCTTTTATTTATATCCTTAAAGGAAATGTCGTTTTGTTTTGTTTTGTTTTCTTATTTCAAAACAAACTAAACCAACTCACTGCCATTGAGTTGCTCTCAACTCATAGTGACCCTCCTTGGGTTTCTGAAGTGGGATCTCTACAGAAGTAGATTGCCTGGTCTTCCTTCCAAGGAGTGGCTGGTGGGTTTGAACCACCAGCCTTCTGGTTAGCAGTCAGATGCCCTAGGCATTATTTGTTTATTTGTTTGAACAAGAGAACTCATTCTTTAAAGAAAGTTCTTTAAAACCCTGATATGCAAAACAGATAAATAAGTAGCTGCCTGCTCAGAGACCCACCTAAGTTTCTAGAAATACCTGAGAACAACCTCAGCCCTCCTTGGGACACAGTATGCAAACAGTATGCTTCAGCAGCTCATTTTATCAATGAGGAAACCTAATTTTAGAGAGTGTAAATGGCCTGCCACAAGAAGTGAAACTAGTTAGTGGTGAATTTCCACATAAATCAGATGTCCCAGCTGGACAACCCAGGGGACAGTTGTAGTTCACAGAAGTATTTGCTTTGGCCCACACATTGTAGCCCCAAACAGTGTTTTAGAGAATTTTGATTTATTTGCCAACATTTAAAAACCAGGAGATTGCACATTAAAATCAAGATTCTAGCTTCTCTTAAAATTTTTGAAGATTTGGCAACCTCATATTCTCACTCCCTTGGGCAGTAGTCTGCTAGCACTAAGGTGTGGCTGCCCCCTTTTGATACAATATGAAATCTCAAGTTTGCTACACTCCTCACCACTGAGTTTGCACTGTTGTTTTCTTAGCTTCTTCTCTCTTTGGGCATTTTTGTTAGCAGCCTGGCCCTTAAAGTCATTTGAGCTTGAGGTCTCAGCATAAAGTTTAAAACAAAATATATTTAGCAAAGAAAGAGAACAACTTTAATTCCCAGTAAGGTATAAATAGGGGGAGGCATTGGCAGTTTCGTGGTAGAATTGCCGCCTTCCATGCAGCAAATCCAAGTTCGATTCCCAGTCAGTGAACCTCATATGCAGCCACCACCTGTCTGTCAGTGAAGGCTGGCATGTTGCTGGGATGCTGAACGGGTTTCAGGAGAACTTCTAGACTAAGAGTAGGAAGAAGATGCCACAATCTTCTTCCAAAATCAGCCAATGAAATCCTATGGCTCACAACAGTCTGACTGCATCTAGTCATGGGTTTGGCACAGAACCAACTTTTCATTCTATTGTGCATAGGGTAGTGTGAGTCTGGGGCAAACATGAGAGCAGTTAACAATAATAACAACAATCTTCACAAGTACTCCTAGAGATCAGAGCTCCAACTCTTCTAGGATTGTCAAATTTAGCAATTAAATATACAGGATACCCACTAAAAAGTGATTAGCTGAAATTGAAACATAATTGGACAACCCCACCTGCCTTTCCATTTTGAAAATGAAGAAACAGTAGCTCCACTGATAGTTCTATAACCACTCAGTGTTGCATAGAACTTTGTTCTTGAACTCAGTTGATACTAGAGATATTTCGCACATGGTGGGAAGGACTGAAGGGCTCTTAAAGCAGAGCTCTGTGAAGGACTCCAACCAGCCAGCAGGGAAAGTGAGACATAGCAACTTGTAGAAGTTTCTGCCTACCCATTGTAATTACTCAACCCAGACCATCTCTGTGGATTTAAATGGCCCTCTTATACTCTCAGGAGATCTAGTGGTACAGTGGTTAAGTATTTGGCTCTAATTGAAAGGTTGGTGGTTTGAACCCACTCAGGGGCTCCATTGGAGAAAGACCTGGTGATCTGCTCCCAAAAAGATGACAGCCTAGTAAAGCCCATGAAGAGGTTCTACTCTGTCACATGGGGTCACTTTGAGTTGGAAATTGGAATTGCCTATTGTTGTTGGGCAGCACCTAACAACATTTACTCTCACTGACTGTGCTCAGGGAGACACTTTGCCTAGAGAGGATTGCTAACTTACCTCTACCTCTGAACTTGGCCCAACCCTTCATCTCAGGTATGAGGTAAGGCCCTGGAGAGAGGAACCTGGATTAGAAGTCAGATAATTAGGAGGCTGACAAAGAAGTCTTCCCCTACAATTTCCCATAGATTTCACAATCTTCCCAAGGATTAAACTTTCTTTCTGGAAAAGATGGAGTAAATCAAATATTAACTGTATAATTCAATGTCAATTTCTGACTTTTCAGGAAGGAAAGCTGTTTCTACCAAATATGAATGTTTTAAAACTCTTAATTTGTCTGTGACTGTATATTGCCTTCAGTGAGCCATTGTCTTGGTTTACATTCCTTCAGAAGCCAACTTTGAGACAAATACATGAGCACAATTCACAGTGAGATCAGGGAGGCGGCAGGTAAGGCAACAATGAAAAAGAGTCAATGAATGATGTGTTAGTGAGCAGGTAACTGACATTGGCAATAGGGGCTCAGTCTCACTGGAGAACACTGGGCAAAAGTATTAGAAAATGCTTCAGAGTTATCCTGATGAGAGGATAAGACAGTTGGGCTATTTATCCACCAACTCATGTAAATTATTGGCTGAGGGATTCCCTCCCACCCATACACTCTCAACTCACCCATACAAGGGCAGCTGCTGCCAGAGAAAAATTCCATCAAAAAATTACAATTTCCGACAGAAATGATAAGTAACAAGGGAATATAATTAGGGCATTGCCTTAGGCTGGGTTCTGTAGAAGAGCAAAACCAATGAAATATATATATGTAATATGTATATTATATATTTATATATATAATAATACATTTATACATATTATATGGGAGCTCTGGTAGCGTAGTGGCTAAGGCACTTGACTGCTAACCAGGAGGCTGGCGGTTCAAATCCACTAGCCACTCCTAGGAAGGAAGGTTGGGCAATCCTACTTCCATAGTAATAACTGCCTTGGAAACCCAAGGAGGGGTCGCTACGAGTCGGGGCCGACTCGAAGGCAAATAACAACAACAACAAATATATATATATAAAACACTGCCATCGAGTTAATTCTGACTCATAGTGACCTCTATTGGGATTCCAAAGTTATAAATTTTTATGGAAGTAGATTGCCTTAGCTTCTTCCTCTGGGTATCTGGTGGGTTTGAACCACTGACCTTCTAGTTAGAAGCCAAATGCCTTGCTCTGTACATTACCAGAGCTCCTTGTATATATAAATATATATACATATATATGCAGTACACCACCAGAGCTTATATATTTATTTAATATATTTATATATACATTGATTGATTGATTGATGGATTGATTGATTTCAAGGAAATGCCTCACGCAGTTGTGGAGGTTGGTAAGTCCCAAATCTATGGCTCAGGTATCAGATTGGAGGCTTCTCCTGACTCACATGTGTGTCAAGTAGCAGGCTTCTGGCTCATGTCCCGAGAACTGGAAGTCAGATGTTGATGACTTGGATGCCAGACTGGCAGAGAGGGTTTTGCCAGAACATCCATATATATTGGACGCAGACCACACCTCCAAGGAAACTCCCTCACAAAATGGAGGAGAACTACATAATATTGAGAATCTCAGCCTAGCCAAGTTGATCCATAGTATTAACCTCAACCACCACAGGCAACAACAGCTTTTGATCTAGTCACATAGCCCTTTCTTTCCAAGTAACCCATCCATCGCACAATCAAAACTTATCAACAAAGAAATACTCTGTTATAAACTGATGACCTCCAGATTCCAGAATTAGTCTAAATATTAAATAGACTAACAACCCATATATGGTAATTGGAACACAGAAGAAAACCTTAAAAATGTTGAAATCTTTGAAAGAGTTTTCTACCCTCCAAATGTTAAATATAAACTATTATGTGACTGCCCAGACAGAAACCTCTTCCAGTACTTGAGGTCCTTTTTTTTTTTAGATTTTTTATTGTGATTTGGGTGTAAATTTACAAAGAAAATTTACAAAGCAGATTCATTTTACCCTTAACAGTTCATGCACATTTGGTTTCACAGCCTGGAATACAATCCCCAACCATAAAAAAACTTTCCTCTCAACTCCTTCCTGTAACTACCCCTTCCCTGTGCCCTTCTTATCTATTCATTCCTGTCTCTCCAGCTTTCCCTCTATGTGAATGGTACCTTTCTGATGTCTCATGATTGATTGAGCTAAGGGATACATCTCCCTAGGGGAGGTGGGTGCATCTCCCTGGGGTTGGTATTCTACTTGTAGGTCTTTCTACTGTTGGGATGACAGCCAATCCATGGAAGTGAGTCCATTTTCAGGCCCAGAGTGTAACCACATGCCATAGTGTCAGGGGTGCCACCAGTCTCTATCCAACCATTAATTCTGGTCATATTTTGTGTTTTTGAATTTTGTTCCACATTTCCCCCTCCCCACACTATGCAGGATCTCCAATTTTGATTCCTTTCTGAGTGGTTGGCAATGGTAGCTGGGTACCATCTAGTTCTTCTGGTCTCGGGGTCATGAAGGCTGAGGTTCTCATGGTCCATCATATCTTTGGACTAATTGTTCCAAATGACTTTGGTTTTCTTCACTCTTTTTTGCTCCAGACAAGAGGTGACCAGTTACATCTCAGATGGCTACTCAAAAGCTTTTAAGATCCCAGTCACAACCCACCAAAGCAGGATGTGGAACAAGATATTTTTGCACTATGCTGTGCCGATTGAGCATGATAAGACCTGAGATCCTTATGGGAAGCATGTAAAACCTTTCATTGCCATTTTCCAATTCTTCTGTGTCCTCAATATCAAGACACCTTCCTTGTTCTACTTGTTTCACCTTATCCACCTTATGCCATGGATTCCACTCTCCTGAGGGAGGGTGTGTTGCTTTGCACTCACCTTCCGTAGTGATACTGCCTCAGAAAGCCAAGAAGGGGTCACTAGGAGTCAGATCTGACTTGACAGCAGTGGGTTGGGTTAAAGCAATAAATGAGTCTTTCCTATGGTATCATAAAGGCAGCATAAAGTGTTTAGGATCCCAGACCAAAGTAAAATTGCTTGTACAATCCCACCTCTAATTTATGGATTGTGAGATGCTAGGCAAATTATTCATCCACAGTGTGCCTCAGTTTCTCATGGGTAAAATGGGCTTAATGATATAGCATATAATGATATAGTATCTTTGAGCTGCTGTAAGGATTTGCTATTTCTAAGCAAATTTCTTCTCCTTTTTGTTCCCAACTCACTCCAATCACTCAGAGAACTGAGCTTGGCGCCACAAAAAGTAAGTTAGAGAGTAAATCCTGTCATTTACTAGCTACAAAAGTCTGCTTTTCTGGAACACTACCTCTTTGCCCATATAATGAGGATATTGACACATGTCAAACATCGAATAGAGTAATATATGTAAAAAATAATTTGCACGTTCCTAAGTGTCTTACCACGTAAGATTTGTTTACTGCTTTCACTACCGCCTTTCATTTTCCTCTATTCCTTTCATTGTTCTTTCTCTACTTTTCACCCTTCTTTTAAATCTAATTTGTATTGCCCTCCTCTTTGAAAATAATTCATACAAAATGCTATCAGTATGGACAAAAACTAAAAGAATACAAAGTCATGAGTAATCCTACTCCTCATAAGAAACATTCTTAAAATGTAGTGTTCCTACTTGGACTTCAAAACTATATTTTAGAATAGTTCATAATTATCTTTTCATAAACTAGTATATTATCACCCCATATGCATTTGAAAGCTGGACAATGAATAAGAAAGACCGGAGAAGAATTGATGTTTTTGAATTGTGATGTTGGTGAAGAATACTGCAAGTACCATGGACAAACAATTCGGTCTTGGAAGAGGTGCAGTAGGAATGTGACTTGGAAGTGAGAATGGCTAGATTTTGTCTCACCTACTTTGGTCATGTTGTCATGTTGTCAGAAGGGACTATTCCCTGGATAAGGATATCATGCTTGGTAAAGTGGAGGATCAATGAAAAAGGGGAAGACCCTCAAGGAAATGGATTGACACCATGGCTGCCATGATGGGCTCAAGTATACCAAGTATTGTAAGAATGTCACACTACTGGACAGTATTTCACTCTGTTGTACCTATGGTCACTATGAGTCAGAGCCAACTCAATAGCACCAAACAACAATAGTGCATTATAACATCTTCCCATGTCTTTACAGCTTTTCTATGATATAATTCTTCTAAAGTTTATCTCATCTTTCACACACGCTAGTTTTTGCAACCAGTGTACTATTATGGAACATTTGGAAGTTTTTTCCAACTTTTTTCCCACTAAAAATAATAGAAACATGAATGTCTTTACAGATAACGTTTTTCTTCAAAATTATAAATATTTCCTTAGAATTCTTAGAAGATAATTTACATTATTACGTGGAATTCCCATTTTCAAAGCATTGATACACAGAGCCAAATTATTTTTCTAGAAAGTTCATTACATTTTACACTCTTGCCATCAGTGTTGGAAAATAAACATTTCCCTCCTAATCTCACCAGCTGTAACATCTTAAAATAAGAAAGTATGATATGCAAGGAAAAATATGATTATAATTCATAGTTCTTTCATAACTAGTGAAATGGAGTGTTTTTCATGCATTTATTGGCTGTTTTTATGTCTCCTTTGGTAAATTTCTTCTTTGTATCTTTTGTCCATGTATGTCTTTTTTGTCTAATTTGAGTAATATGTTAATTTGTTATTCAAATATAAGGGTTCTTTACATAGAAAGGATGTTAACCCTTTCCAGTCTCATATCTTTTTAAGTTTTTTTTTTTTAATTTGCCATTTGCTTTTAATTTGTTATAGAAATTTAAGATCACTAAAGCTAGTTTTTCATATTGATTTATTTGTTTATGTTTTAATGGTTGCTTCCTATGGCATCATGCTTAGAAAGGCCTTTCTATCCCAATTTAAATAGACATATCTATTTGGTATCTTCCCCGCATCCCTTTATTTTTTTCCTGCCTATGTTTCAGTATTACAAAAACTTGGGTTTCCAAGGCCCCTCATCTGTGTGTAGTCCTAGGATAAAGAACTGGCTAGCTTCTGACCTAAGTGTTCCCCGAACCCTCCATTGGGTCATTTTGATATCCCTGGCAGCATTCTGTGGCAGACATTTCAAGGAGGTGAGTTGAAATGCAGAATTCTTAGAATTAAAGTGTTCAAATAATATTTCCTTCCTGCTCTTTTGACCTGCATTTCTCATCCTACATGGTATCAAAATCAAATGGAATTATTCATTATCAACTTTTGTATGAATTTCTGAAGCAGAATTTGAGGAGATTTGTCACTTTTCATATTCTTCCAAATGTTTGTAATCACAAGGGGACTGGGAAGTTAATAAATTAGACTTAATAAGTAACTCAGTCATAGAATTCTCACCTCTATGCAGGAGACCCAGGTATGATTCCCAGCCAACGCACTCCATACAGAGTCACCACCATCACTCGGAGGAGCTTGCTTGTCACTACGATACTGAACAGGTTTCAGCGGAGCTTCCACACTAAGACTGACTGGGAAGAACGGCCTGACAATCTATTTCCAAAAATCAGCCAATTTAAACCTTAGGGATCAAAATGATCTAATCTCATTGCTCACGGGTTTGCCATGAGTTGGAGCCAACTCAATAGCAGCTAACAATGTAACAGCAAATAAGAGATTGCTTTATGTCATATTTATACTTCTAATCATTCCCAGAAACGAAATGCAAAGAACCATGGTTTGAAATGATGGCAGGAAACAACCAACCAGGTCACTGAATTTGCTCTTTCATTGTGAGAATCACTTTGGTTTGGGGAAAGCAGTAGGGGCTTTGAAATGTGGAGGTTGAACCCCTAATGTGCTTCTCTGGAGCTGTGACCTTGGACAAGTCACTTAATTACTCAGTTTTCTGAGATGTTTATATTAATATTCATAATAATAACTGAGTCTTATTGAGCTACTACTGTACACCAGGCACAGTTTTATCTACTTTACATGTAAGAACTAATTTAATCCTCCTCCCAACACAGTGAGGTAGCTACTAATGTTATCCCCATTTTATGGCTGAGGAAACAATTGAGGCACAGAGAGAATATCCTGCCCAGAGTCACACAGCTAGAAAGTAGAGAAGTGGTATGCACTAGAACAGGTGTGCTTCCGGTGGAGAGCTAACGAGTTTTAGTTTTCCTGCATGCAAAAACACGCGGCGAAGTGTTTGTTTGATGCATACAGAGACAGCAGTGACTAAATGTTAGTGTCCTTCCGTCCCTTTGGGTGAGATCTCCTCGCCCTACCTCGCACAGTTGCAAGCTCCCCATCCGCATGAGCCATGCACTGCATGGCAGTAGCCCCAACACATATTGGCATGCTGACTCTCTGTCCTAAAACAGACGTTGACAGGTCAATTTCAGCAACATTCCGGAGCATCCGTGGATATAGCTTCCACCTAGTATTCAAATTAAAAAAAAAAAAAAAGTTTTCAGAATTTAAAAGTCTAACAGAAGCTTTGACATTATGTATTAGTTAAAATGAAAAGATACATTTTTGTACTTTTCCATCAAGCAAACTACTAAGCTAAAGGAAAGAAGCTATTTTTAGTGTCTGTTAGGGTGGAAAGTCGGTAATAAGATAATAAATTCCCCAAGACATTTTCCTATTAAGGTATAATTTATGTATAGTAGAATTCACTTGTTTTCATAGTTTTTGAGTTTTGTCTTATAGTCATATAACCACCATCACAATTGAGATTCAGTTCAGTCACCGTGAAAAAATATCCCCATTTCTCTTTGCAGTGAAATTCTGCACTACTCCAATCACCTGACAACCATGGAATTTTTTTTTTTCCCCTAGAGTTTGCTTTGCAAGAACATCATACAAATGGAATCACACAGCATGTGGCCCTTTGAGTCCAGCTTCTTTCATTTACTGTAATGCTTTAAATTCATCCACCCATTGTTACATCCGTCAATAGTTCCTTCCTTTTGGTTGATGAGTAGTATTGCATTGTATGGAGTCACCACAGTTTGGGATGTTTCCAGTCTGAGGTCATTACCAATAAAGCTATTATAAACAATGAATTTAGTTTTTGTGTGAATTTAGTTTTCATTTCACTTCCCCCAAGCCATTTTGAATATGGTATATGTGATGGCTAAGATTGTTTGTCAAATTGGTTGGGCCACGATTCTCAGTGGTTTAGCAGTTATGATGTAGTTTGGAAGTTATGTAATGATGTAGTCATACTCATTTTGTGATCTAATACAATATAATCACCCCATGATGAGATCTGATATAATGTAATCACCTCCATGATGAGAACTGCTACGAGCAGCCAATCAGTTGAAAGGGAGTTTCTTCAGGAATATGGCCTGCTTCCAATATATATGAACATTCTGGCAAAGTTCTCTGGGGTTTTTTGCTCCCTTGGGATTCTGCGTTGGACTTGAGCCATCAGCCTGCCATCTGACCAGCTGATCTTGAGTTCCCTAATGCTATATATGTCAGGAGAAGCCTTCAGCCTGATATCTGATCTACAGACTTGGGACTTGCCAGCTTCTACAACCACATAAGCCATTTTCTTGAGATAAATCTTTCTCTCTCTCTCATAGATACATATATTTCGCTGACTTTGCTTCTATAGAGAACTCAGCCTAAGACAATATATAAAGGCATAACAGAGTTTAAGAAGATATGCTATGTCTACTTTGTGCTGTTCTTTTTTTTTTTTTTTTCATAATAGACAGCACCTTCAGGCAATCCTTTTTTAAAGTTATAATTTGGTTTCTTCAAATTCCTGTGCTGAATGCTTAGTTTACCATTGAAGCATGAGAATGAGAAACATTTTTGTTTTGTTTCATTTCATTTTTAGTTAAACAGAACATTTTTTTCAAAAACATTTTTGGTCAGAGACTGAAATTTTTGGCTTCAAGAATCTTTTACTTCTGAACACTAGTTTAGGAGCTCTGGTGGTGTGCTGCAAATGACTTGTTCTGTCAGTTTTCTGTGTTGGAGTAAAAATTACCAATAAACCCACAAAAACTTTGGTAGTAAAATTTACAGGAAAGCTACTTCTCTTTTCTTCTCATCAAAATTTATACCTCCTATTTGTTTCTCCTCGTTAGTAACTGAGAAAACACAGGACTGTTTGTAATAAGCACAAGTACAAAAACCGTGTGCCTGTACACCCCATACAGACCTAACCGACATCCACCTCCCACTACCTGGATTTAACTCTGCTGCCAGCAGTAGGAAGACTTTGAGTAAATTGACTGAAGTATGATTTAGTAATGAAGTGAACAAAATAAATGGAACTTCCAAAGTCCCTAATTGAACCATACTTCCTTTAGCGGAAGAAAAAAAATTTGCCTTAATGTAGTTTTGTGGAATAGCTAAGGTTCTGTAATCTAACCCTTCCTCACATAATAAATTAAAAACATCCAGCCCTTGAAAAGTATCATAAAGAAGTTTTACTGTGCGATTTCTTTGCAATTCCTTTGAACATCATAATTGTCATTATTTTATGTCACACCACATGGTCTGTTGCTGGAAGTCTTCTTCTCGACTGACCCTCACAGCGTGATTCTTTGATCTCCATGTTGAAGGGGGAGAGGCAGAAGCCTTGAAGAGAAATTTTATTACCAATCATCTCTAAGTGTATTATTAGAATGAGAGAAAAAGATTTTAAGAGCAGCCGTTGGCATGCCAGCCTGGAAGGCTTAATATTTACTTAGAGCTGGAGAAACAATGAAAGCATTTATGACAAGAACACACAAAGCTGCAGGGCATGTGGTGCGTGTGTGTGTGTGTGTGTGTGCGCGCGCGCCCGACAAAATGGGTATTTTTGTATGTTAAATCCCCATTCACACAAGGCTCAATCCTTCTATCTCAAGGCAGCAGTTTTATTTTATGCTTGTCCACTTGGTGGCGCCATCACTTTAATAATGTGCTCCTGCTTTCCCATAAAACATTTTCTCTTCTGAGGATGGCATTATAAAGACTCGCTGACCAATATCCAAAATGCAATTCTCAGACAACATTAGACAAAATCAGTGGAGTGGGAAAATGCACAGTCTCTAAATAGTCCTCTACGTTTTGATGTTTTCCAAAGGGCACGTACAACTAACTTTGTCAGACAGCTCCATTAGCTTTCCACGTCCCACTGATCCCCCAACTTAGTGACTTTCCCAATCATACATAAAATGGTAGTTGATTATAAATGTACTCTCCTGTATGGGCCCTTACTGTGGGAAAAGGATATGGAGATTGAAGAAACAATTGAACCAATTGAGTAATAAATATGTTTCAAAGGATGGGAAATAAGATACCTGAGGAAAGGAAGTGGGGTGATGGTAGGGATCTTTAAACAGAGCTTTAGGCCCACACTTCACCTCCAACAAGGCCCTCAAATTTAACTTATCAACAAATCAAACCACAAAAACCAAATCAGATAACCACAAACATTCTTCAGAAAGGTGGCAACTCTGTTGAAGGAAGACACTTAATCAAAACAGCTTTAAACTGTATGCCATACTGGGTACACCACCCAAACACAGTGAATTTATGTTTTATCCATTTTGCAACACAACTGCATCCCAATTTCTCCACATGAATCTTTAACTCTAAATATTTCAAAGTTATCCAACATACCACAGTGTTTGGAACCTTACTTTTCCCCATTCGTTTTTAAAATGTTTAACTTGATCTCTAGGAGCTCTGGTAGCATAGTGCTAAGGCACTTGACTGCTAACCAGAAGGCTGGCGGTTCAAACCCACCAGCCACTTCTTGGAAGGAAGATGGGGCAATCTACTTCCATAGTGATACTGCCTCAGAAACCCAAGGAGGGGTCAGACTCCAGGGCACATAACAACAACAACAACTTGATCTTTATCAACTCTTATACAACCTGATAAAGGAGAATAGGAATTTAAGTGAAGACAGTAAAGTATGGCAAGCAAATTTAAGTAGTAAAACCATTTTTAAATACCCCAGTGTTATGAAAGAGAAGTCCTAGGGTATGTAGGCAGGTTTCAAAAGGCCTAGGAACCCCCTGGAGCTGCATGTGACTGTGTGTGTGTATGATCCCTTGTCTGGAAAAAGAGGCCATGACTTTGAGGAACTCAAAACATAAACAGTATATAGGAGAAGAAAGATGAAGAGGAGGAAGAGAAAAATATTTAATCTGCTGCAATAGAGCTACTTTTTTGAAATCTTTCTCATGTGCATCTTCAAAACCAAGACACAAGCAACTGATTTTCCAGTGCAAGAGCAGGAAGCAGCTTATTTGGGTGTGTGTGGAAGCAGCAGAATGATTCTGCCATATCTAAGCCTATGAGAAGAATATGTAAAGACCACCACTGAGTTCATATTGCTTCACAATTAGTAGGGTGAAAGAGTGATAGCACTTTTACCCATCTGCTCTTTAAAAGAAAACCACATGATTTCCAGTGTCAGTAGGTGATGCAGCAGGAAAGAGAAGAGCTTCCTTTTCTGAATCACGAGGACTTCTAAATGCCCAATTTATAGAATTGCTTTCCATCAGTGATGACTTCTGAGAAAGCCACAAAATATGGTCAGGCCATGGTCGAGAAAGACACATCCAGTTAATGGGCAAGAACAACAAAGGACTGTTCTTTCTCAAATTAATTCCCATCAGGTTGTTGTTGCTGTTAGATGCCGTCAAGTAGGCTCTGGCTCACAGTGACCCCCTGTACAACAGAAGAAAACAGTGCCCGCTCCTTCACCATTCTCACAATCCTTGCTATTCCTAAGCTCATCATTATAGCCACTGTGTCAGTCCATCTCATTGAGGGTCTTCCCTTCTTTCATTCACCCTCCACTTTACCAAACATGATAACCTTCTCCACAGAATGGTCCCTTTTGGCTACATGATGAAAGTAGGTGAGATAAAGTCTGGCCATTCTTGCTTCCAAGGAACATTCTGGCTGCACTTCTTCCAGGGCAGATTTGGACCAATCAGGTAAGGTCATGCAAAGTGCCTGGGTAGTGCAAATGATTTATCTTTGACTATTAACATAAATTTTGGCAGTTCAAACCCACTCAGTGACACCAAAGAAGAAAGGCCTGGTAATCATCATTTGTTAAGAATCTGCTCTAATCTATGAGGTCACCACGAATCAGAATCAACTCTATGGTAACATTAAGAATGTCTTGTGTGGATCTCTGTTTGACTTTATTTGTTTGTTTTGGCCACAATTTTATGGGTCCATAAAAAGGTCTCCCAAGAAACTACTGGGTCACATGAGTGGCCCCTGTCTCCAGAACTCCAAAAAGTGGTTGAGAGCTGAGTGCACAGAGATAAATGCTGTCAGTATGAAAGGCCTTTTGTTGTCCTTGTGAAGTGCAAGGGTGTATAAATGTTATAAGCGTCTTAGAAATGACATAACATTGTATAACAAAGGGTGATCTAAAATTTGGTTGTTTTTGCTGTCTTCATTTGAATCAGAATGAGAGATTTCAGATTGATTTCCTTTATCTCATCAACCCAAAGCCACCACAACCCTAACAGAAAATCTATTCTTAGTTCCAAGTGATCAGCTAGAAGACACAGGATGATGAATCCAGGGTCACCCCACAGTTACACAGCAAAAGAGGAATTGAGATATTAGATAGTAATGGCCCCTAACATTTGCCAATAGAGACTTCTCAAGTGGTTGATAATAAAATAGTATCAGATGTCATCCAGAGAAAGTTGGTTAATACAGGTTTTTTGTTTCTGTTTTGTTTCTTAATTTAAAGCTGAGCAAAAGAGAATGACAAAGGTTCGTTGAAAAAGTGGTCTTGCAAATTCTTTCTTATCTCTGTCCTGCCCATAAATTACTCAGTACATACATTAAAAAACAATTGGCCATAGATTCAATCCTATCAGCAGTGGAAATAGTTAATGTGCTTGGATACTGAAGGCTGAAGGTTCAACTCCATCCAGAGGCATCTCCATAAGGAGATGCTGTTGAGTAGGATCTGACTCATAGCGACCCCTCCTTGGGTTTCCAAGCCGGTACCACTACGGAAGTAGGGCACACAATCTTCCTTGCAAGGAGTGGTTGGTGAGTTTGAACCGCCAGCCTTCTGGTTAGCAGTCAAATGCCTTAGGCACTATGCTACCAGAGCTCGTAAATTACTTGGTACATACATTAAAAAACAATTTGCCATAGATTCAATCCTATCAGCAATGAAAACAATTCATTTGCTTGGATGCTAAAGGCTGAAGTTTCAAATCCATCCAGAGGCATCTGGGAGTAAAAGTTTGGTGACCTACTGCCTAAAATTCAGATACTGAAAACCTTATGGAACACTGTTCTCCTCTGACACAAACAGAGTTCCCAGTACATACACAGAATGGGAATATTCACTCAGATACAATTTAATTCATGTAACTCATGAGACACTTTTCCAATTCACAATGTGGAAACTACCAGAATCTTCTGTGTCTCACATTAAAATTACTAGAATTTCTGGGATTGCAAAGGTGTTTTCTCTCCCATCCCCTTTGCTCCCTCCCTGAGGCTCTTTTCTGGGCCCATTGTCTTAGGTCATTTTGCATCAATTCAACCAACCAGCATTGAATGGAGGAAATGATGAAATAAAAGAACTGAACAGAAAATTTCAAAGGGCAACTTGAGAAGACAAAGTAAAGAATTATAATGAAATGTGCAAAGACCTGGAGTTAGAAAACCAAAAAGGAAAAACACACTTGGCATTTCTCAAGTAGAAAGAGCTGAAGAAAAACTTCAAGTTTTGAAATGCAATATTAAAGGATTCTATGGGCAAAATATTGAATGTCACAAGAAGCACCAAAAGAAGATAGAAGGAATACACAGAATCACCGTACCAAAAAGAATTATTCAATGCTCAACCTTTTCAGGAGGCAACATATGATCAAGACCCAATGGTACTGAAGGAAGAAACTGAAGCTGCCATGAAGGAATTGGCAAAAAACAAGGCTTCAAGAATGGACAGAATGTCCCTTAAGATGTTCCAGCACATAGATGAAGCACTAGAGGTGCTTATTTATTCATGCCAAGAAATCTGGAAGACAACTACCTGGCTACCTGACTGGAAGGGATCGTATCTGTGCCCATTCCAAAGAAAGGTGATCCAACAGAATGCGGAAATTCTCAAACAATATCATTAATATCACACGCAAGTAAAATTTTGCTGAAGATGATTAAAAAGCTGTTCAGCAGTATATTGACAAGGAACTTCCAGCAATGCAAGCTGGACTCAGAAAAAGACATGGAACAAGGGATATCACTGCTGATGTCAGATGAATTTTGGCTGAAAGCAAAAAACACCAGAAAGATGTTTACCTGTGTTTTATTGACTATGCAAAAGCATTCAACTGTGTGGATCATAAGAAATTATGGATAACATTGAGAAGAATGGGAATTCCAGAACTCTTAATTGTGCTGCACACAATTGAAGCCTGTACATAGACCAAGAGTCTGTCCTTCAAACAGAACAAGGAAATACTGCATAGTTTAAAATCAGGAAGGATGTGAGTCAGGATGGTGTCCTTTGTTCAATCTGTATGCTGAGCAAATAATCTGAGAAATAGACTATATGAAGAGGAATGTGGCATCAGGATTAGAGGAAGACTCACTAACAACCTGAGATATGTAGATGACACAACCTTGCTTGCTGAAAGTGAAGAGTACTTGAAGCACTTATTGATAAAGATCAAAGACTACAGTCTTCAGTATGGATTACACTTCAACATAAAGAAAACAAAAATCCTTACCACTGGATGGGTAAGAAACATGATAAATAGTGAATACATTGAAGTTGTCAAAAATTTCATTTTACTTGGATCCACAATCAACACTCATGGAAGCAGCAGTCAAGAAATCAGATGTCATATTGCACTAGGCAAATCTTCAGCAAAAGATCTCTTTAATGTGTTGAAGAGCTAAAATATCACTCTGAAGACTAAGGTGTGCCTAACCCAAGCCATGGTATTTTCAATTGCTGCATATGTATGTGAAAGTTGGCAGTGAGTAAAAAATACTGAAGAAGAGTGGATGCCTTTGAAATGTGGTGCTGCCAAAGAATACTGAAGATACCATGGACTGCCAGAAAAATGAACAAATCTGTCCTAGTAGGAGTGCAGCATCTTACTCCTTAGAAGTAAGATAGCCGGACTTCATCTCACCTACTTTGGTCATGTCAGAAGGGACTATTCTCTGGAGAAGGATATCAAACTTGATAAAGTTAGAGGTCAGCCAAAAGGAGAAGACCCTTGGCAGATGAACTGACACAGTGGCTGCAATAATGGACCCAAGCACAGCAAGGACTGTGAAGATGGTGCAGCACTGGATAGGGTTTGGTTCTGTTGTGCTTAGGGCAGCCATGAGTCAGAGCTGACTCTACTGCACCTAACAGCAACAACTTATATTATGTTGTATTATATTATGTTGTATTGCACTGTATTATATTATTTTATATTATATTGCATTGGCCAAAATCAGTGATTATCCATTGGAATATAAACTCCTGGGGATAGAAACTTTCTCTGTAGAGAGTAAGTTCTCCACTCTGTTCTCTGCATGTAGTACAACATCTAGTCCATGGCGATCCCTCGTAAGTATGAGTTAATTAACTAGCAGAGAATGAAGGCATTAAAGGGAAAGAAAAACTATGAGAATGAAATGGTGGTCACTTAGGCATTGTGGCATGAAGAAGACTGAGAGACACTAATACCAGGCGCTTGTCAAAGGCCTGAAATTTCCTTGGTTTACTTGACCTGTTTGGGTTAAAATACTATTTTCATGATGCCACTAATAGGCAAAACACATTAGTTGGTGAGCCACCTTCATGCGGGCAGAGAAGGGGTAGCCTCTAGAGGCAGAAAAATTTTAAGGGGACCAAAATATTAATGATTGTGAAAGATCATGCACAACGTCAAGCCCTTCCATGCTCAGCCAACATTTCCCTTCATGTCTCAGCATTTATTGATCTAGTTGGGCCTCAGGGAAAATCTGAGACCAAGTCAAGGTTTAAAGGGGCTTTGAGGGAAATCACTCTTCCTCCATCTCCATTCTCAGGCTCTGCTACTGATCTGCCTATGAATCAGTGCTTCTTGCTAAGGAACACTGGTTAGAATGATTTGATTCTTCCTGATTTACATGTAAGGAGTCCCTGGGTGGCACAAACAGTTAAGTGCTCGACCACCAAACGAAAGGTCGATGGTTCAAACCCAGCCAGATTTGCCTCAGAAACCCGGCCTGGTGATCTGCTTCTGAAAGCCTTGAAAACCTTAACTTCTAACCTCTAACACTACATGCACCATGAGTCA
>NW_006922154.1:1180861-1194283 GCF_000298275.1 Orycteropus afer afer | reverse complement strand
TACTTCTTTTTGTAAAGTAGAAAAAAAAAAAAAAAAGAGTTAATCAAGAAGAAGACAGATTTTTCTCTCCTTTGAACATTTCTGCCTTTTATCTTTAATTTATCACCACCAATGAATACATACAACATTCATTGGCTACGGTAAGGGCCATAATGGAGGGCAGTGGAGACAGAAAGTGTTCTGTGTATTTAATGCTCTCCTCCCCCATTTCTGCAAGTAAACCATTTTTATAACTGCTGAGAGAAAAGCACTCCTTTAAGCTATTTTACTTCTTGTTTTTATTGCAAACAGAACAAACACATAAACCATGACACCCACCATCTTGAGCTTTGAAATATGAAAGACAAGGGAAAAGCTACTTTGGGAAGAAAGATGAAGCTTTTGGGAGGAGAGATGAAACAGCAAAGTTCAAAGATTAATGCTACATAGACAAATTGAAATCTAAAGTGGAAGTTTGGACAATAGTAATCAAAATGAATGATAACAGAAAGCCAGTGGAAGGGAAACATTTGAGGCAACAAGCTGAACTGGTTCAACCAAATAAGATGGCTATCTTGTCTTGCGTCTAATGCTGTTTATACAGCATGAATATAAGGCACTCCCTGTCATACTCAGAGAAAAAGAAAACGGTCTCCCCAGAATTTATCATCATTTTTATATTTAGTTAAATTAATTATCCACATAATTCTAAGCAAGGAAAATTAGGGTTGACTTTTTTGGTCAATTTTTCAAGATTCCCAGGCGTGGAATGTTTCAAACAATATCAAAGTCCAAGATTTTTTACAGCCTCAAGAATTTTCACCTCCCAAGTATAAATCTAGACAAATACATTCAAACCATCAAAATAAAGCTAGAAAATCTTACTTTGGTACAGTGTCTGTGTATCAGTTATTTTAAAATATATATTATCTTACCTGGAAAATGCTGCAATATTATCAGCCAGTGTTTCCTGATCATTTGCCCCAGACCTGTAATAGTCATATACAGACTTTTGCAGTACTGATTTAGCATGTTGTTCATAATCATTGATACATATTAGCCGAGGAAACATTTTTTGCAGATGATTGCAACTCCAGTTTTTCTCTTTCTGCATTGCTTTCAACATCCTGACAGTTCCATTATTTGCCAATCATTAATAGACTTTTTTTCAAAGTTCAGATTTAGTTCTCTATTGCTTACAACAAAGTGAGCAAACATACGCTTAGACTTTGAAATTTCATTTGCAGGCTGTTTGCCAAAGAACAGCTACACTTAAGTTACAAGGAGTTGGGGTTGGGGAGATAGCAGAAGAGAATTAATAAAACTAGTTGCCTTCTAATCAACTCTGACTCATGGCCATCCCATGTGTATCACAGCAGAACTGTGCTCCTAAGGCTTTTCAGTGGCCAACTTTTTGGAAAGAGATCTCAAGACCTGTCTTCCAAGGCCTCTCTTGGTGGACTCGAACCTCCCAACTTTCAGTTATTAGCTGAGTGCACTAACTGTTTCCACCACCCAGGAACTCCAGAAGGGAATTAGGTGTCTGGTTTTAGAGTTGTGTGGAAAAAGGCAAAGGAATGAGTTAAAAGTTAAGGACTTAGAGAAATCCTTTCATGAAACCTTCCTTGGCTTAGCTCTACCTAAGTCTGCTTCTTTCTATACCATACATAAGTGTCTTTGCTTTTTGCTTGGTATCCAGGAGAGTTGCACACTCATTTTTCTTCCATGTTTGGGTCATACCCAGCTGTGACAAAGAGTTCATGAAGTAAGTGAGGTATCCTGTAAATATAGGGCTTCTAAACCAAGAAACCAAACTTACTGCCATCCAGTTGATTCTGACTCATAGCAATCTCTCCTTGGGTTTCCCAGGCAGTATCTCTACCGAAGTAGATTGCCCTGTCTTCCTTCTGAGGAGTGGCTGGTGGGTTTGAACTGCCAACCTTCTGGCTAGCAGTCAAATGTCTTAGGCACTATGCCACCAGAGCTCCCACTCTACACAATAAGGCCTCTACACAATATGAAATTCAGCTGATTGTAAACATTTGACTTTAACAAGGAATATAAAGGCCAAATTTAAAATTAGTTCTTAAAAAGCCTCATTTGTCCAAGGAAGATATATAAATGGCCAAAAACACATGAAAAGATGTTCAATGTCATTAGTCATTAGGAAAATGTAAATGAAAGCCACAATGAGATACCACTTTATACCTACTGTTGTTGTTAGTGCCATCGAGTCGGCTCTGACTCATACTGACCCTATCTGTGTAAAACAGAAAGAAACACTACCTGGTCCTGACCAGTCTCAAAATCCTTGCTATACATGAGTCCATTGTTGCAGCCACTGTGTCAATCCATCTTGTTGATGGCTTCCTCTTTTTCATTCACCCTCCACTATATGAAACATGATATCCTTCTCCAGGGAATGATCCCTTCTGACAACATGACCAAAGTTGGTGAGATGAAGTCTGGCCATTCTCGCTTCCAAGGAGCATTCTGGCTGCACTTCATCCAGAACAGATTTGTTAATTCCTCTGGTAGTCCATGGTACTACATATATATATATATAAAGCAGACCACATTCCCAAGGAAACTCCCTTTCAACTGACTAACTGCTCACAGCATATCCCACCATGGAGGTGACTACCTTACATCCGATCACATCATGAAAATGAATACATTGCAGCTGCTTAAACCACTCAAAATCATGGTCCAGCCAAGATGACACACACCATTACTATCACAGTTGCCCAATATGGTGAAAGCAATTAAGTTTACTGAACTGTACATTTAAAAAGATAAAATGAGAAAAAAAAAATAAAAAGTGTTACATATATTTTACCACAATGGAAAAAAAAGTCTCATTTTTCTCTGGAGCAGATATAGAAAGGTGCTATCCCAGAATGCATTGTGTTCTCAATTCAGGAACAGTTCTCAATTTTAAAACACCTGGGGAAGATTTGGGGTGGTAAGACATGACTGGGAAAGCCAGACCTGGGTATCAACCTTGACTGATACCTGGGTATCAATAAAGCTTCCACATGAAGCTGCTCACCAGGTGTAAGTATGACCTTTTATTTTTAAGAGTTATTCATTTGCAACTTTAACAAAGCTATTAGCTTCTTGCGAAGGATGTATTTGAGTGGAAGAAGCATTTTAATGTTCTGTAATGAACCTTAACCAGACCAACTCCTGGTGAAACTAAAGAAGAGAAATAAGGCCACTAGTTCTCTAAGGGTAGTTCCTAGACCAGCAACAAGAGTGTTGCCTGGGAACTTGTTAGAAATGCAAATTCTCAGGCCCTACCCCAAGCCTACTGAATCACAATCTCTAGGGCTGGCAGCAATCCGTGCTGTAGCAACTACTCCAGGCGACTCTGATGCACACTATTTCAGTTACTGCTTTGAGTAGTTAAAGCATAAAGGGCAATTTTTCTTAAGAAACTTGCATTTTTAAAATAATTCTACTCTTGTTCTGTACTACCGCAGCCAAGTGAGGTGCTCTGCAGCTGATTAGGAGTACCATCTTAGTACAGAAACTCTAAAATTTAGTCCCCTCATCACTTAATTAATCTCTTGGTGGACAGAACTAAAAGAATGATTGAAGTTTGAAATGACTTCTGTTAATTTGTGATAATTCCATTATTAAAATAGTTCACGTTCTTTCAGAGACAATACAGTCTATCAGACTCCTCTCTAGGCCTCTCTGAAATAAGATGCTGAGGGTGTAGCAGCACAAAACCAGTTCAGGCCTGTTCAGTCAGCTAATGGCTGCCATTTGTCCAGCCAGATTGGGCATCTAGACAGTAAATGTCCATATGAAATATATCCCTGGATTCAGGACCCTCCTTCACAGTGGCCAAAAGAATAAGGATTTTAGTGTTTTTAATTCAGGACTTTATAAAAATCTTCATTTACTCCCCCCCAATACTGCAATAAAATGTTTTGTGGAGCAACACCACCATCTCCACAGTGCTTGGGTATTGTCCAACCCACACAGCAGAGCCACCTGGAAGAACTCTTCTCATAGTCCTTTATCTCAAGAGAAACTCAAGCATGAGCTGGAAGGAAGCAATGAGAATTCCACATTGTTCTCAACTAGCTCTTGCTTGGAAAATATCTTATTTTCTGTTTTTATCTTTTTAAAAGTCTTTTATTTTTTAAAAAACAAGTTATGGAATTTTGTTGAATCTTAATCACTTCCATCACTGTAGGCACCAGAAGAGGTTCAGTTCCCCTATGTCACAGGCACCAGTGACTAGAGATAGCTGGAGACAATGTCTCTTTGCCAGGGTGAAAAAATGTATCTCACTGTGTTTTCATTTTGCATTTCCTTAGTTACCAAAGAATTTGATCATCTTTTTTATAAGCTTATTAACCTTATATTTTTCCACTTTCTGAAAAGCCTGCTCATGTCTTTTGCCATATTTTACATTAAATGTTTTTCTCTAAGTGATTGCGGGAGCTCTGGTAGCATAGTGCCTAAGGCACTTGACTGCTAATCAGAAGACTGGCAGTTCAGACTCACCAGACACTCCTCAGAAGGAAGATGGGGCAATCTACTTTCGTAGTGATACTGCCTCGGAAACCCAAGGAGGGGTCGCTATGAGTCGGGTCCAACTCGATGGCACATAACAACAACAACAACTAAGTGATTGATAGGCACTCCTTATATACTTTGGGCACAAATCTTTTACTGCTTTTATATATACATATATGTTATATATATAACTTCTTGACTTTGTTTTTCACTAAAATATCAATGTCATACTCAATCCTGCATAATTATGAGCATGTGCTTAGAAATTTTCAGTTTTCTTTTTCTTTGCAGTTTCTATTCTTATTTCTTGTTTGTTTTTTCTTTCTCTTATCTTCATCTTCAACTTATTTATTTCCTTTGTCTGCTATTTTTATTACTGTTGTACAAATATATATAACACAATATTTGCCAACTTGATATTTTGGGGTTATACAATTTAGTGACATCAATTACATCAGTCATGTTGTGCAACCGTTATCCATTATTATTGCCAACTCTTCCGTCACCATAACCCAAAACTCACCGCTTCCTAGACAACGGCACCCCTTAACTCCTCCCTCCCACCCCTGGTAACCATTAATGAACTTTGGTCTTCGCACATTTGCCTATTCTTGTTATACATATGTGAGATCATACAGCATTTGTTATTTTAGTGATTGAGACTTACTTCACTGCGTATAATGTTTTCAAGGTTCATCCATGCAGTAGCATGGATCAGAACTTCATTTTTCTTTATGGCAGAGTAGTATTCCCTTATATATACACATTACATTTTGTTTATCCATTAATCTGTTATTGGGCACTTAGGTTGTTTCCACATTGGGGTGATTGTGCTACAGTGAACATTGTATGAGAGTTTCTTTTTTTCTTTTTCCCTCTCCTCTTCTTCCTCATTTCCTTGTTCTCACTCCTCTTTTCTTATTGTTGTTGTCATTGTTTTTTCTTCCTTCATTAAAGCTAAGGAGTAGACAGGCAAGTTGTCTTTAGCTAGGTTTTTTTTTTTTTTTTTTTTCCTCTTGTTCACCCACTGATTGTGTTGCTCTGTGAGAGCTGGACAATGAATAAGAAACACCACAGAAGAACTGATACATTTGAATTGCCATGTTACAAAGAATATTGAACATACCATGGATGGTTAGAATAAATAAATCAGTCTTGGAGGAATACTGCTGGTCCTTAGAAGTGAGAATGGCCAAAATTGATCTCTCATATTTTGGTCATGTTGTGAGAAGGGACCAGTTCCAGGAGAAGGATATCACATTTGGTAAAGTAGAGAGTCCGTGAAGAAGGGGAAGACCCACAATGAGGTGGATTGACACAGTGGCTAAGATGACAGGCTTAAGCATGGCAGTGATTGTGAGGATAGCGCAAGACCAGGCAGTGTTTCCTTCTGTTATACGTAGGATTGTTATGAGTCGAAACCACTCAACAGCACCTAATAACAACAATAAAAAATAAGAATATACAGTGGTTATTAACTTCTAGGAAAGATTTCCTCCTTCATGCACTGGGACCTATGTTAAGTCACCTGTGGGAGGGGTGAAGGTGATGAGAGATGCAATCGCACATTTGCTTGTGATTCTTCACCACCCTGACTGCGTCAGCAGCCTTTTGAATACCCAGCTTTATTTACAGTGAGGTGATCTTTACACCTTGGTTCTTGGGTTTGTCTTCTGTCCCCTAGGGTTCATTAAAAAAAGAAAAAGTCAAACCAGGTGCCTGGAGTCCACGTCATCTCATGGTGACCCTATATGTGTCAAATTAGAACTGTGCTCAATTGGCTTTTAGAAGGCTGATTTTTCGGAAGTAGATTGCCATGTGCCCCATGGTGGACTCAATCGCCAGCTTTTTGGTTAGCAGCCAAGTGCTTAACTGTTTGTGCGATCCAGGGACTTCCTCAAGGTCCTTGAGGCCATTGAAAAAAGAGCCGCAACACCTGGTTTGGCACATGCGCTCGGGGTGAAAAGCAACTTAAGACTCAGTTACCTCTCCCGACTGCTGCTCAAGGCAGATTTTGGCCAGTTTATTCTTTACCATTTCATGAGCACTTTGTGCTTTTAGAAATATGTTCACTATACTCAAAGAAAGCCTGGTAATATAGTGGTTAAAGCACACAGCTGCTAGCCAAAAGGTCAGTGGTTTGAGCCCAATAGCTGCTTCTTAGTAAAAAGATGATGCAGTCTGTTTTCTTAAAGATTACAGCTTTGGAAACCCTATAGGGCAGTTCTATTCTGTCCTGTAGGGTTGCTATGAGTCAGTACGATGGTTGAGCTGACATTTTTTAGACCACTCAGTTAGTATGAACATAGGCCACAAATCATTTGACTACTAAATGTTGTGTTGTTTGGCTCTGTTGAGTCTATTTTAAATTCATAGAAACCCCATGCTATAGAGTAGAACTGCCCCATAGGGGATTTTTTTGGTTATAATCTTCATGGAAGGAGATTTCTAATTTTTCTCCTATGGAGCAGATAGATGTATTCAAATCACCAATTTTTTGAGGCGCAGCCAAGCACTTAAATTGTGCTGTCAAGGCTCCTTTGACTACCAACCAACTACCTATCCTGAATTATTAGTTTAGTTTTTATTTTTCTGTTCACATTCAGTATATAAAGACAAGTAATTTTCCTTTTGATTTTCCCTTAGAGTGAAGCATTTTTTCCCCTTTTTATCCTTTTCCTGGAGGTGTGGTCCTTCAGGTACCTTCTTAATTGCTGGAAATACCATTTTTGGCAAACAAAAGTTGATCATCCACAAAGGATGAAATAGGAAGAAAAAAAGTTTAACTTCTAACTTATTACAAATTTGGAACAGATTTGGTAGGGATGGCATTTCTTTTATCTGCTTTGGGACTACATAAGTCAGCTATGGGAGGATAGATTTTCAATTTAAAAAAAAAACTCTTAATGGAATCATGCATTTATTTACCCTACATTGAGCTTCACAGCTACCATAATATAGTCTTTTTGCTTTTGACTGTAAATACATTTTCTCAATATAATACCATGTTATATAATCTAAACTCTTGTACATAATATATATAATATTATGTATATATACATATAATATATATGTATATATAATATATAATATATATCTCATATATATAATATTAATGCAATAAACTCATGGATCAAAAGTTATAGAGATCTTAGAGTAAAGCAAAATTGGAAAACATTAATTATTACTTATGAAAAACAATGTCTATTTAGATTCTCTTTACAAACATTGTGTCCAATTTGGACAAAAGGGGATAGAAATTAAAGTTCCTTTATTTCAGCAGTAAAAAAAAAATCAAATTCTACACCCTGGTCTGTGTAGAGTGTTTTAGCATTGTCCTCCAATATTAATATATTACTTTTTTTTTTTTTAATATAAGGAGCCATAGTGTCACAGTGGTTAAGCACTCATCTGCTAACAGAAAGTTTGGTGGTCCAAATCTACCCAAGGGATCCAGGGGAGAAAAATCTAGAGATCTGTTCCTATAAAATATTTTTTTTTAAGAAAACAAACCCATCACAGTCAAGTTGATTCTGATTCATAGTCTGTCTGGAGGACAGAATAGAACTGCCCTATAGGGTTTTCAAGGCTGTAATATTTAGGGCCGACTCGACGGCACATAACAAAAACAACAACAAGATTTAGGGAAGTAGACTGCTACAACTTTCTGCTGTAGAGTAGCTAGTGGGTTCAAATTGCTGAAATTTCAGTTAGAAGTGAAGTGTTACTAGTATGGAGCTCTGGTGGCATAGTGCCTAAGGCATTAGACTGTGTGGTGGTTATGTTTGTGTGTCAACTTGGCTAGGCCTGGTTGAGTGGCTGGGCAGCTGGATGTAGTATTCCCCATGATGAGACTGGTAATCAACTCCATGGTGGAATCTACTATAAGCAGCTGAATAGCTGCCTGTGGGTTTGTGGTCTGCATCCTGTATATAAGGAGAAGCTTTGAGATTGGTCTCTAGCCTATGGCATGCTTGGACCCTGCATGTAGCCATGTCGTTGCTCAGCAGCCTGCTATGCTCTGCAGACCTTGGGACTTACAATGGACTTAAGTTAATGGCCTGCTGTGTGGTTTGGTAACATCGGGACTCTGCCTTTTTACTTGTCAATCTTGAGACTTCTCAGCCTCAGCAGTCAGCAGCTGTCTGAATGAAGAAAGGCCTCTAGCTCCAGTGGGCTGGGAGCAGGAGACAGAGCTGGACCCTAAGGTTGAGGGGCTTTCACCCAGCCCCTAGAGCCTGGCACTTTGAACTTGGACTTAAAGCCTCTAAACTGTGAGGGAATAAACTCCTATTTGTTAAGGCCATCCCATTTGTGGTATATTTCTTGTCAGAGCTGCACTAGGTAACCAGAACAGACTGCTAACCAGAAGGTTAGCAGTTCAAACCCAAGAGGTGCTTCACTGAAGAAAGATGGGGCAATCAACTTCTGTAAAAATATACTTCCTCAGAAACCCAGTGGGAGTTGATACGAATCGGAATTGGCTGGATAACAGTGAGGTTTTCTTTTGTTTTGTTTTTAGTGAAGTGCTTAACCATTGCTCCCTGAGCGCTACTTCCATAAAGATTCTTCACTGCTATCAAGTCAATTCAGACTCCTAGCAACCCCCATAGTGTTCCCAAGGCTGTAAATCTTTATGGAAGTAGATTGTTTCATCTTCCTCCTACAGAGCAGCTGGTGCGTTTGAACTAACGACCTTCTGGTTAGCAGCCAAATGCCTTACCCACTATACCACCAGAGCTCCTTATAAGAAAACGCTATAGGACAATTCTATTTTGTTACATGGGGAAATTGTGACTCAAAATCAACTAAATGGCACCTAACAAGAACCAAACTAAAAAAAAACTTACTGCCATGGAGTTGGACCCAACTCACAGCAACCCCTCCTTGGGTTTATGAGGTGGTGTCACTATGGAACTAGATTGTCCAACCTTCCTTCCAAGGAGTGGCTGGTGGGTTTGAACCTCCAGGCTTCTGGTTAGCAGTCAAATACTTTTACACCAATAGGGATCTTTCAAGTATTTATTTCTTTCCTATCAATTTTTAGATTGCCAGATCCTAGAAAACAGAAACTATGACTAAATTGTATATTAGTACTGTATTTTTACACAAATAATGCATTCTTTCTACATTTTTTGCTGACTGTTTCTGCTTCCTACGAGGAATTTTTGTAAGCATGCTATGATATTTTTTTTAACATATATTAGCCTAACTGGTATGTGTTTCAGGTGTTAAAAAAAAAAAAAAAAACTTTATTTTCTAACTCCTACCAGTTTCCATGGTCCTTCTCTCTAAATAGCCTTCTCTGGGGGTTTAACATACCAAAAACAACAAAAACAAAAAGAGGTAACTGAGTCTTAAGTTGCTTTTCACCCCGAGCGCATGTGCCAAACCAGGTGTTGCGGCTCTTTTTTCAATGGCCTCAAGGACCTTGAGGAAGTCCCTGGATCGCACAAACAGTTAAGCACTTGGCTGCTAACCAAAAAGCTGGCGATTGAGTCCACCATGGGGCACATGGCAATCTACTTCCGAAAAATCAGCCTTCTAAAAGCCAATTGAGCACAGTTCTAATTTGACACATATAGGGTCACCATGAGATGATGTGGACTCCAGGCACCTGGTTTGACTTTTTCTTTTTTTAATGAACCCTAGGGGACAGAAGACAAACCCAAGAACCAAGGTGTAAAGATCACCTCACTGTAAATAAAGCTGGGTATTCAAAAGGCTGCTGACGCAGTCAGGGTGGTGAAGAATCACAAGCAAATGTGCGATTGCATCTCTCATCACCTTCACCCCTCCCACAGGTGACTTAGCATAGGTCCCAGTGCATGAAAGAGTTACAGCCTCAGAAACCCAAAGGGAACCTTTATGTGTCAGAATCAACTCTATAGCAATGAGTTTGGTTTGGTACATGACAGAGCAGGACCAGCCTGTAGGGTTTTCTAGGCTGGCATAAATGGTTAAGTGCTGGACTACTAATAGAAAGGTTGGTGGTTTGAACCCACATATGGGCACCTCAGAAGAGAGGTTAGATGATCTGCTTATGAAAGGTTGAAACCATGAAAGCCCTATCGAGCACGCTTCCACTCTGCAGCCTAGAGTCAGAATTGGCTAGATGGCAACTCTTTGTAGCTTCTGATACCACAAGAGTGGAATGATTGATTGATTCCTCTCAACCATATTTGCATAATACTATTTTAAAGTTATGTGTCCAAACACTGGAGGATCTCAAAGTTTTTTAGATTGGAGACAGATAAAATATCTCATCAATGACAATCCAGGTGGCATTTTGAAATCTCATTGGATGAATTTTTATTCTCTGATCCAAAAAGATAAACATCTAACCTGCATACCTTCTAACCTGAATCCCAGCATCCCACTTGGATATTAACCCTCACAGCCAAGGCAGGGTAGGGCTAATGTGATTTTGTCTAAGTAATGAGCCTTTTCTCTAATGAATCCATCCAACAGCTATCAAGCTGAAAGAAAGACTCTTTCAATGTACTGAATGAAACATTCCCTATCTCAGCTGTGTCCTCAGTAATGAGCAACAGAATGTTCCAAGATTCTGTAGGTTATTATACATTTACCTCGTGCCAACAGTTACATTATAATCAGGAAAACAAAGGCTTTTTTCAACTTCAGTGGAGCATCTAATGAAGTAGAACAGCCAGCTCAATATAGAAAATAAAAGCAGGCAGTTTTTCAGGTGATCAATTTTCTTTATATCTCTGTGAACTCCTGGCAATTGGCAACTCCTTAAGGTAAAGGACAAATCAAGGTTTTGTCATGACTTGTTTTCTTTCTAAGGTAGAAGAACACAGTGTCATAAAGAAACCATGTAGCTCTTTTCTCTTCTAAATCATGCTTTACCACATTGTGGAATAGCTCCCCAAAAAGGAATTCTCATGTGACTAAGACTCCTCTTGTATACCATTCCCAGGAAAGAGACAAATCTTGATAACTTTGCAATAGCAATTCAGTTGGAAAGATCCATCTTAACATTCTCCAAATCTAGTGCCTTTCAAGTTAACAAGGTCAAGGCACTCATTCTCTGACCTCTCAGCTCTTATGTCACTTCTTAAGACAGTATTAACAAATTAGCCTCTGGTGCTTTATCAGAACTCCTGAACACATCTGTTTCTACCTTCTCCTTTCTATATATCCAATTCATCTTTTCAGTTCCATTATACTGTGTTGGGAATCAGGCCAACTCCACGTTCTCAGATCTTTTATCCTAATAAGATTTTCCAGAAATCATTTGGATATGGATCATAAAAATTATTGTGCTCATTCAGCCTTCAGTAACGGGAAAGTGTCTGTTAATAAGATTTTAGAATCGATAGATACCAACATTTTCCAGAAGGAGAAGGTATCATTTTCAATGTACAAGGACAATTTCTCAATAGATTAAAAAGAAGAAAATTCAAACCAACTTCACTGCCATGGAGTCTATTCGACTCATAGTGAGCCCTCCTTGGGATTCTAAGGCAGTATGTCTGCAGAAGTATATTGTCCATCTTCCTTCCGAGGACCAGCTGGTGGGTTTGAACCACCAGCCTTCTGATTAGCAGTCAAAAGCCTTAGGCACTATGCCACCAGAGCTCCTTCTCAATAGATAGTCAGGACTTCTGGTAAGATGGCGGAATAGGTAGAAAGACTGCACAGACCCTCTTCAACAAAGAAAAGGGGAACCAATTAACACAGACACAGAAGATAATCCTGGACCCCTGAGACTTAAAGGGAAGGATATAGAAGTGGACTAAACCCCAACTACCAGAAGAATTTGCATGAAAATACCAAAAAAAGGAGACATACAGAGCTGCAGTCTGGCAGCAATCCTGAGTGAGCCTAACGGCACTGCACAGACACTTGGAGATTGCCGAATGGTGGTAGGACCTAAGGATTAATCTAAAAATCAACCCTGCTAGCCAGGGACTTCAAGGAGGACTGCTCTGGGTCTGGGGAATAAAAGGGGAAACACCAGCGAAGAGAAAGGTGGACTGAGCTGTGGACTTCTGCCTGTAAAAAAGGGCGCCGCCATTTTTAATGTTTTCAAGTGGCTTGACCATTTTGGATATTTAAAGAGACAACACTCTCTGAGATTCCAGGGGCTTAAGAACAGGTTCTGCTTGCCAGTAACCCCAAGTATACTCCAGACCTGGACGATTAAAAAGGTGTGACATTCCCCTTGTTACTCTTATACCCCACACCCCTTGGTGGATGGAGGTGTGGCCATCCCCAACTCCCACCCACCTTCTGGGCCCACAGAAACTCCATCCCAGTCTGTGTGCTCAGGCAGAGCCTGGGTGCCCTGCCCTACCCTACCCTGATTTTTCTTTATCTTTTTCTTTTTTTTTCTCTTTCTTTCCTCTGGTTTTTAGTTTGCTTGTTTTTGTCTGTTTTCAAACTACTATTATTATTAACACATTTGTCCTTTTAATATTATTCTTTATTCTTCCCCTCTCAGGTCTAGTTTTCAGCTCTTTTTCTTTTGCTTGTTCATGGTTGCAATTTTCTTTTTCTTTTTTACTTTTTTTTTCTCATGGTTAACCCCATTCCTATTCTTTTTTCATTTTTCCCATTCTTTGCTTCATTATTCTCCTTCACTCCTTTTTTTCTCTTATTGCTCTATACTCAGATACTGCAGGTTTTCTTGTTTTTTTCTTCTTTTTCCTTTTTTTCTTTTTTTATTGTTACTGTTCCTGTATGATTACATGGTGTATTGTTTGTCCATGTGTTTTTAGGGTTTTTTTTTTATGGTTATTCAGTTGTAATTTTTGTCTAATTGAGTGGGATACAGAAACAGTCCCCATAAGACACAACTACATCCACACCTCCTGCAACTTCACTTACTGACCGAGAGCCACCACTACCTTCTCCATTAATGGGCCAAAGATAAAAAAA
>NW_006922154.1:1178272-1179968 GCF_000298275.1 Orycteropus afer afer | reverse complement strand
GTGAAATTAGGGTATTTCCAAATAAGCAGAAACTAAGGGAATTTGTTAAAACCAGACCAACCTTACAAGAGATGCTAAAGGGAGTTCTTTGAACAGAGAAACAAAAATAGTAAATAACAACCAAGCATTGATACACAAGATGACACAACCCAGAAAACACAGCTATGGACATATCCAAAGTAAAATGAGCTTACAAGAGTGTAAACAGGGAACCAGAGGCATCAGCTCACAAGTGAGGACAACTACAAACAAAAAGAGGGAAAAGACTGTGTAGTTACAGAACTTCTAAATGGTGAGGAAGTCAAGAGAATTGCAAGATAGAATGGACTGTTCTAAACTTGGGTAAAAATTAAAAATCATAGGGTAACACCAAAGAAAAGGATAAACCTTCACATCACAATGAAAAAGAGGACAAGGACAAATATTCAGCAAATACTAAAACAACAGCAACAAAGGAAATGATAACATGGTTCTAAAACACAATGAGCTCAGCACAGAAAATAATATGGAACAAAGAAACCAGGGACACCATGAAAAAACACATAACAAAATGAGAGCAACCAATTTATACTTATCAATAATTACCTTGAATGTTAATGGATTAAACACACCACTCAAGAGATGGAGAGTCACAGATTGGGTAAGAAAAACCCATTAATATGCTGTCTACAAGAGACACACCTTAGAGACAAAGACAAAAATGGACTAAAAATCAAAGGTTGGAAAAAGATATATCAAGCAAATGGCAACTGTAAGAGAGCAGAAGTGGCAATATTAATTTCCGATCAAATTGACTTTAAGACAAAAGCCATCATATGAGACAAGGAAAGGCATTATATAAAGATTAAAGGATCAATTGAACATGAAGATATAACCTAATAAATATCTATGGAACCAATGAAAAGCCCCAAAATACATAAATCAGACTTTAAAAATGTTGAAAAGCCAAATAGATGACTCCACAGTCACAGTTGGAGACTTTTATACTCCACTTTAATTGAAAGATAGAACAACTGTAAAGAAACTCAACAAAGAGGTAGAAGAGCTAAATAATACAATCCACCAACCTGGCCTTACAGACAGCTACAGACCATTTCACCCAACAGCAACACAACATACATTCTTTTCCAGTGCACATGGAACATTTTCCAGGATAGACCATATGTTAGGCCACAAAGCAAGCCTTCATAACTTTAAAAACATTGAAATACTGCAAAGAATCTTTTCAGATCATAATGCTATCAAACTAGAAATCAACAATAGGAAGATCAACAGAAAAAGAGTAAACACTGGGAAACTGAACAACACCCTGCTTGAGAAAGACTGGGTAAGAGAAGAAGAAATATTGAAATTCAAAAATTCCTTGAATCAAATGAGAATGATAACAAAACATACCAAAATCTTTGGGACACAGCAAAAGCAGTGAACAGAGGACAATTGATAGTAATAACAGAACACATCAAAAAAGAAGAAAGCACCAAAATCAACATTTTAAACCTACATCTCCAACAGTTAGAAAAAGAATAACAAGAAAAGCCTAGAGTCACCAGAAGAAAGGAAATAATCAAGATTCGAGCAGCAATCAATGAAACAGAAAATAGAAGGGCAACAGAAAAAATCAACAAGAGCAGAAGTTGGTTTTTTGAAAAGATCAAAAAAATTGACAAAGCACTGGCAAATTTAACAAAGGAAAAGA
>NW_006922154.1:1165989-1173949 GCF_000298275.1 Orycteropus afer afer | reverse complement strand
CACCAGGATTGGAGGAAGATTAATTAAAAATCTGTGGCATGCAGATGACACAATCTTCCTTGCTGAAAGTGAAAATGACTTGAAATACTGACTGATGAAGATCAAAGACTAGTCTTCAATATGGATTATGTCTCAACATAAAGAACAGGAAAATCCTCACAACTAGACCAATAAGCAACATCATGAGAAATGGAGAAAAGATTGAAGTTGTCAGAGATTTCATTTTATATAGATCCACAATCAACACCCAGGGAAGCAGCAGTGAATAAATAAGACAATGTATTATAGCAAGGATCATGGAGGTGGTGCAGGACTGGGTGGTATTTCGTTCTGCTTGCATGGGATCGCTATGAGTCAGAGACAACTTAATGGCACCTAACAACTAACAACAACATTGCATTGGGCAAATCTTCTGTAAAAGACCTTTAAAGTAAGTGTTAAAGAGCAAAGATGTCACCCTGAGGACTAAGGTGCACCTGACCCAAGTCATGGTAATTTCAATCACCTCATATGCACACAAAACCTGTACAAGAAATAAGGAGGACCACTGAAGAACTGATGTATTTGAACTGACAAAGAACATTGAATATGCTATGGACTGCCAGACCCCAAAACCAAACCCATTGCTGGTGAGTTGAATTCCAAGTCATAGGAGCTCTGGTAGCATAGTGCCTAAGGCACTTGATCGCTAACCAGAAGGCTGGTGATTCAAACTCACCAGCCACTCCTCAGAAGGAAGGTGGGCAATCTACTTCCGCAGTGATACTGCCTCAGAAACCCAAGGAAGGGTCGTTATGGGTCAGGGCCAACTCAGTGGCACATAACAACAAACAACAACAACAAGCAATCCTATAAGACAGAGTAGAAGTGCCTCACAGTTTCCAAAGCTGAAAATATTTAGGACACAAACTTCCACATCTTTCTCCCACAGAGCAACTGGTGGGTTCAAAATGCTGACCTTTTTGTTATTAAGCAAGTGCTTAACCACTAGCCAGAATGCTCTTTAGAAGCAAGGATGGTGAGATTTCATCTCACTTCCTTTGGATATGTTATCAGAAGGAACTAAACCAAAAACTCTAAATCTACTTCTATTGAGTTGATTTTAACTCATGGTGATCATTTTTTTGGACAGAGTAGAATAGCTCCCATAGGGTTTCCAAGGCTGTAAATCTTTACAGAAGCAGACTGCCTCATCTTTCTCCCATGCAGTTGACTATGAGTTCAAATCACCTACCTTCTGGTTAGCAGCCAAATGCTCTAACCACTATAATAAGGGGAAAGAGACCCCAGATTCAAACAGGTTCGATAGAGAGTTTTTTTCCCCTAATTTTTAAGGTAATATATTTATATTACTTATTCACTGCTTTATTGAACACCTACTCGGAGCCAGATGTTGTGCCACCTTCTAGGAATCACAGATGAACAGTGCATAGTCCCTGAAAAGGAAGGAAGAACTCATTAACCTCTGATTAATCTTGTTTCTCAAAATTGTCTTTGAGAAGCCACAGAGTGTAGTTTTTTTTTCCTTTTTTTCCCAACAGTTTGTATCAGACCAACCAGGAGTCTTCTCACCAGAAAGTTTTCATACTCAACTATACACTGCTTCCTCGTAGCTCTCATTGCAACTACCTTTGCATGCTTTACTTGACTGGTCAGTGTTGCTCTGGGGCCAGTGTTCTAGGCAACTCTGAGTGCCTTTTGTGTGGCAGATTATGGTCTTCACCCCTAGCCTACATGTTACAGTCCAAATCCTACACCAGGGCATAAGGCTTTCAGGATTTGTCTTCACCTTGCATTTCAGATGTATCCAAAGTTTTTTTTTTTTTTCCTTATTGTGATTTGGGTGAAAGTTTACAGAGAAAATTCATTTTCCATACAGAAGTTCTTACACATTTTGTTCCATGACATTGATTGCAATCCATATAATGTACAACAGTACTCTTCCCACTTCTTCCCTGTAGTTACCTTTTCCCGTGTCCTTCTTTCCTATGCATTCCTGCCTTCTGAGGTATCTCTCTGTGCAAATATTGCTTTTCAGATCTCCCATGAGTGACTGTTGTAAGAATTTTAGCTTCCTGGTATAAATGTTCACCTTATATGCCTATCTATTTTTTGGCTGGAAGCCATAGGGGTAACTTCAATTCCAGGCCCAAATGATGAATAGGGGCCATTGACTTGAAGTAGGACCAAACATGGGTCCCTACCTGTTGTATAACCGGCCAAAATAGTTTACACACTGAGTGATTAAGAGGAGAGAAAATTATTTCTTGCAAAGCAGCAATGCAAGGAGACAGAGGCCAGTACCCAAATCTGACTTGCCAGTGGAGATCGGGATAGAGTTTTGGAAACTTCAGGAGAGGAAGGTTATACATATTCATTAAAACTTCAGGAATTTGGGCATGAATTAATTGAGGATCGGCTGAGGTTTTGCCTTGATTTAAAAGGACAGTTGATTTTTAATGCAATGCACTTGTGCACTGGATGAGTCACATTAGCTTCCTGTGATCAGCTGATGGAGCTTAGGCAGAGGGGAGAATATCAGTTCCCCGCAACTTTGTTCCTGTTTGCCTCACTGAGCATGTCCATGGGCCAAAGTTGATTTCCAAGTTGTTTCCTCAAAAACAGCTTTAAGGAAACACTAATGTATCTATTCACCTGTTTCTAGGGGATAACATGGAGAGGATGTGTGAATTGACCTTCAATTCATTTCAGTTCTTAAGAAACTGAGTTATCATGTTTACTTATTTGCCTCCAGGCAAGGTAACAGACAGGATGCAGGCTGAACTTTGATTCTACTTAGCTTCAGTCTCAGGAGTTTCACTAGTCTCTATCACATCAGCAAGCTCGGTCTTTCTTTTTTATTTTGAGTTTTATTCTACATTGTTCTCCCACTCTATCCAGGATCTCCTGCACTTATCCCTTTCCAAATGATTGACAGTGGCAGTGGAGCACTATCTAGTTCTGGTCTCAGGGTCAAGTAGGCTGAGGTTCACATGGTCCACTGGTCCCTTTGACTAATTGTTCCCATGTGTCTTTGGTTTTCTTCATTATTCTTTGCTCCAGATGGGGAGAGACTAATTGTTGTATCTAGATGGCTGTTCACAAGCTTTTAAGACCCCAGTCACTACTTACAAAATAGTAAGAATTACAATGTTTTTGCATAGTATGTTATGACATATGACAATTGAGCTCAATGTGCCCCATGACCATGATCCCAAGCCCACAAGCACAACTCATTCTCCCAGGGTTGTTGGCTATGGGTAAGAAGTTATCATAACTTTACCCATCCCCTCCCTTTAGTTCTATTTATATGGAAGTTCTTTTTTTTTTAATTAACTTATTTATTTTTATTGTGATTTGGGTGAAAGTTTACAGAGCAAATTCATTTTCCATACAACAGTTCATACTCATCTTGTCTCATGACATTGACTACAATTTCCCAGAATGTAACAGCTCTCTTCCCACTTCCTCCCTATAGTTACCTCTTCCCTGTGTCCTTCCCTCCCAGGTACTCCTGCCCCTCAAGTGGTCTCCCTGTGCATACACTGCCTTTCTATTCTCCCATGATTTATCTCTCCAACGAATGTATCTATCTAATGTAAATATTCAGTTAATATGCCTGTCTTTTGTTTGGCTGGCAGCCACAGGAGTGGGTTCAATTCCAGACCTAAAGGGCAGTTAGGGCCCATACTCTCAGGGGTTTCTCTAGGCTCTGTCAGACCTGCAAGCCTGGTCTTCTTCTTTTTTTTTTAATTTTGAGTTTTGTTTCACATTGTTCTCCCACTCTATCCAAGATCTCCTACACGGATCCCCTCCGAGTGGTTGACAGTGGTAGCTGGACACCATCTAGTTCTTCTGGTCTCATGTTCATATAGGTTGAGGATCACATGGTCTACCAGTCCCTTGGTCTAATTGTTTCCATACATCTTTGGTTTTCTTCATTCTTCTTTGCTCTGGATGAGGGGAGACCCATCATTGCATCTAGATAGCCTCTTGCAAGCTTTTAAGATCCCACTCTCTACTCACCAAAGTAGGATGTGGAACAATGTTTTTATGTAGTATTTTACACCAATTGAACTTGATGTCCCCTGGGACCACAGTCCCAAGCCCACAGGTACAAATATTCACTCCCTTCGGGTAGCTGGCTGTGGCCAAGAGTCCACCACAACCTTGTTATATGTACATTCTTACACTACATACAAATACATAGGTAAAATATTGTCTGCCAAACCTATAAATAGTTCTTAGTATATTCCTTTCTGCCTGATCATTCAGCCTATCTACCTATGTATCTACCTGTAGATTAATGTTTGTTATTACTGATAATGCATGTAAAAGTGATAATCTTTGTTGTTTGTATCCTTGTGCATCTCTCTGTGTCTTCCTTTTCCTGTGTTAATGTGTTAGTAACTCACTTTTGGTATATTGTCTTTCCTTTAACCCAAATCAATACCTGTCTCTTGCCTATCCCTCCCATCCCTGGCAACAAACAAAGCAATTTCCTTCCATATGTAAACCTTCCCTTAACTTTTTACAATAGTGAACTAATACTATATTTGTCCTTCCGTGATTGACTTTTTCACTCAGCATATCCTCCAAGTTCATCCATACTATGAGGTGTTTTGCAGAGTCTACATTATTCTTTGGTGTTGCATAGTATTCCATTGTGTGTATGTACCATAGTTTGGTTATCCATTCCTCCATTGATGGATACTTAGGTTGTTTCCATCCCTTTGCTATTGTGAATAGTACTGCTGTGAACATGGGTATGCATATATCTATTCGTGTCCTGGTTCTCATTTCTACAGAATGTATACTTAGTAATGGAATTGCTGCATCAAATGGTATTTCTATTTCCAACTTTTTAAGGAAGCACCATTCCAATTTCCACAGTGGTTGTATCATTTTATCATCCCACCAGAAGTGTATGAGAGTCCCAATTTCTCCACATCCTCACCAGCATTTTTAATACTCTGTCTTGCTGAACTTTGCTGTTAATCTTGGGGTGAGAGGTATCTTGTTTTGATTTGCATCTCTCTAATTGCTAATAATCATGAATATTTCTTCATGTGTTTGTTGGCCATCTGAATATCTTCTTTGGTGAAGTGTCTGTTCATGTCCTCGCCTATTTTTTAATTGAGTTGTTTGTCTTTTTGATGTTGAGATGTTGGAGTTTTCTATGTATTTTAGAGATAAATCCCTTGTCAAATATGTCATTGCTGAATATTTTTTTCCCAATCTGTAGGTTCTCCTTTTACTCTTTTGGACAAGTGTTTTGATGTATATAAGAACTTAATCTTTACAAGGTCTCAATCATTAAGTTTATCTTCTGCTCTTTGTGTATTTTGGGTTATGCTTGATAGCACATTTATGCCATAAATTAGGGACTCTAAGTTTGCTCCTATTTTTTCTTTGATGAACTTTATAGTTTTAGGTTTAAGTCTTTGATCCATATGAAGTTAGTTTTTGTGTATGGTGTGAAGTATGGATCTTGTTTCATTTTTCTGCAAATGGATATTATGAAAGAGATTATCTCTTCTCCATTGAATGGATTTTGTCCCTTTGTCAAAAAGCAGCCGACCATAGGTGGATGTATCTATTTCTGGGATCTCAGTTCTCTTCCACTAGTCTATGTGTCTGTTGTACCAATATAGGCTATTTTGACTACTATAACTGCATAGTAGGTTTTAAGATCTAGGAGTGTGAATCCTCCTACTTTGTTCTTCTTCAGTAGTGCTTTATTTATCTGAGGTCTTTTTCCTTTCCATATAAAATTAGTAATTGGTTTTTCCATGTCCTTAGATGGAATCTGGATAAGGATTGCATTGAATGTGTATAGATTGCTTTGGGTGGTATTGATATTTTCACCATGTTTAACCTTCCTATCCATGCACATAATGTGTTTCTTGAAGTAGTGTTTTATAGTTTTCTTTGTACAGGTTTTTTTTTTGTCCCTGGTAATATACATTACCAAGTATTTTATCTTTTTGGTAGCTGTTGTAAATAGTATTGATTTCCTTTTTTCTCTTTCAGAGACCTCTCTGCTGGTATAGAAGAATCCAACTAATTTTTATATGTTGGTCTTTTATCTTATGCTAAATTTTTCATTTAGTTTCAGTAGTTTTCTTGTTGTATCTTTTGGGTTTTCTATGTATAGTTTTACTTCTTCCCTACTGATTTGGATGCTTTTTATTTCCCTTCATTGCCTTATTGTCCTGGCTAGGGATTCCAATACATTGTTGAATAGAAGTGGTGATAGAAAGTGCAAAAAGGATGTGGGGGCAGCATCCTCTGACCTTCTCTATATTCACAAAGAGAGAGAATCACCATCAGCACAAGGCTTATTCCTATGGGGCCAAACATCCTGCCACCCTCCAAAGCTTTTTACTAATTCTGACACCAACCATCCTCCCAAGGAACTCACTATTTCTCTACTGGATTCAATAATTCATAGCAATGGCCACACACAACTCATAGACAATACTCATGGTTATGGGGTTTTATTAGGGAAGTGTTGTTGTTGTTATATGCCATCCAGTCATCTCTGACTCATAGTCACCCTATGCATAGCAGAACGAAACACTGCCAAGTCCCATGCCAGCTCCACAATCCCTGCTATACTTGAGCCCATTCCCGCAGATTAGGGAAGTGACAGGCTACAACTCAGATTCAGGAACTCACTCAGGACACAGTTCTTAGATCAGATCAGTCTCTCTTTAGCTATGCCTTCAGGCATGCCTCTCTGCCTTTGGCCTCTTGGCCTAGCCTCTGCCCTACTCAAGCAAGTGTTACAAAGCTCTCTTAGCTCTGAGGATAGGGTAGGTATAACCCATTCTGCCAGCAAGCCTCCTGCCTGAGTACACTCAGCTTTCTCTCTCCATTGGCCAGCAAGGTCACTGCTTTGTCTCATGCCTCTTCGTTCCACTGTTGCCATCTCTCTGCAGGGGCATCTCTGCCAAGGAGGTCCAACCCAGGGATCTCAGTTCCAAGGATGCACTATACTCCAACTCCAGCTCTTCTCTCTTGATGGCAATGAGATCCCCTTTTCTGCCTCTAGGGATGCTCATTTTAAGCTGGTCAGATGGACAAAATTAACTAATCCCAACATTAGAGTCCCATATGCCTTATTTGCATGGTCCCATCCTGTACTCTGATGGGAGTCACAAAGACCATGGCTAGAAAAGCCCTATCAAATAATTCACTGAACCACAGAAGGTATCTTTGTCTAGTTCCTGTTCTCAAGGGGCAACGCTTTCTGTCTCTCTCCATGAAGATTAACGTTGCCTATAATTGGTTTTTCATATATGCCCTTTATTATGTTGAGGAATTCCCCTTCTGTTCCTATTTTTCTGAGAGTTTTTGTTTTGTTTTTATCAAGAATGGATGTTGGATTTTATCAAATGCCTTTTCTGCATCAATTGATATGATCACATGGTTCCTCTTCTTTATTTTATATTATTATATATATGATTATATATTAATTGTTTTTCTAACGTTGATTCATCCTTGCACACCTGGAATGAATCCCAATTGTTCCTTATTTTTTAGTCTACTGGCTAAGATTTTGTTGAAGATTTTTACATCTATTTTCATTAGGAATATTGGTCTGTAGTTTTCCTTTTTAGTGGTGTCTTTGCTTGGTTTTGATATCAGGGCTATGCTTGAATAGAGACACATTTATTAAGCTTTAGAAGGGACAAAAACAATCATGCAGGGTGAGGGAAACCATCAATGTGTATGCAGTACAGAAAGGTGAATGGAGTCCACTGAGTGACAGCCTTGGTGACAGAAATAATGCTGGAACTCACATGGTAGGATTTTGCAAGACCAATGACTTTTTCGTTGCAAACACCTTTTTCAACAACACAAATGGTGGCTCTACACATGGACTTCACCAGATGGAACACACAGGAATCAGATTGACTACATCTGTGGCAAGAGGCAGTGGAAAAGCTCAATA
>NW_006922154.1:1161753-1164014 GCF_000298275.1 Orycteropus afer afer | reverse complement strand
TCAACAAGATGGATTGACACGGTGGCTGCTATGATGGGCTTAAGTATAGCGGGGATCATGGAGCTGACGTGAGATCGGGCAGTGTTTCGTTCTGCTGTGCATGGGGTCGCTATGAGTCGGAGATGACTTGACGGCACCTAACAACAACAACAACAACAACACGGAAGTAGATTGCCCAATCTTCCTTCCGAGGAGTGGCTAGTGGGTTTGAACTTCCAGTCTTCTGGTTAGTAATCAAATGCCTTAGGCACTACACCACCAGAGCTCCCCACAGTTGTCTACTCATGGCCAATCTTGTTTCTTCTACCCCTGCCTCCATCCCTATGGGATTTCATTTTGTGTATTTCTAAAAGGTAAGGGGGAACTCTGGTGGCATAGTGCCTAAGACATTTGACTGCTAGCCAGAGGCTGGTGGTTCACACCCACTAGCCACTCCTCAGAAGGAAAATTGGGCAACCTATGTCTGTAGTGATACTGCCTCAGAAACACAAGGAGGGGTTGCTATGAGTCTGATCTGACTGGAGGGCAGTGAGTTTGATTTTGGAAAAGGTAGGGAACTTAAGAAATAAAATAAAATAACCACAGTGCCATTATTATCAACCCAAATTAACAAAAACTCCTTAATCAAATATCCAGTTACTCATCAAATCATTTTCTGACTCTGAACCTCACTTCTTTGGCAAAGGAGACATAATACTTAAGACCCTGTGCATGTCTGATATTTGAAGATGCATCTTCAGGAATGCCTTATTTTTACCCTGTGGCTCTGCTCCTGAAATACTGAACTTGGTCTGGAATTTTAGAAAGCTAGCCTTAGTTTAAATGTGCCAAGAAGAACTGCTTCTTAAAGAAAATCAGTATTGAATCCAATGAATGTCTTTCTATGTCTAGATTTTTAAGTATCAGCTTTCCTAAGAGTCCTTCACTATCGATCTGCTTTAAGAAGTCTTACAAAACGGTCATACTTCAGAAACACAATCAATTAGTGAGATAGGGTTTTTGAACAATAGAGGTATTCATTTCATAGCTTTAGATTTGCTTCTAATGTTTAAGCCAATAAGAAGGACTATGATTGAGATCAAGAGATAGAATTGTCTTCATAGACAATGGCTGGGTAGCTTAATCTAATAATGTTATCTTCATGCATTATTCAACCAGGTTCTCAGACTGAAAACCTGAAAACCAACACTAGTTCTTCTCTTTTCCTTTCACCCTCCACATAAAATCCAGTAGCAAGATCTATTGGCTTTTCCATTAAAACCTTTCCCAGTACTCACCACAAATCACCATTTCTATTTCAACCACTCTTATTCAAGCCACCAATCCTCTCCTGTTTAGATGTTGTTGTTGTTAGGTGCTGTCAAGTAGTCTCCAACCCCTAACGACCCTATTATGTACAATAGAATGAAACACTGCCTAGTCCTGTGCCTCACAATCTTTGCTATATCTGAGCCCATCATTGTACCCATGAAGTGTCAATCTATCTTGTTGAGGGCCTTCCCCTTCTTCACTGACCCTCCACTTTGCCAAGCATGATATCCTTCTCTAGCGAATGGTCCCTTCTGACAACATGACCAAAGTAGGTCAGATGAAGTCTGGCCATTTTGGCTTCCAAGGAGTATTCCGGCTGCACTTCCTCCAGGATGGATTTGTTTGTTCTTTTGGTAGTCCATGGTACTTTCAGTATTCTTCACCAACAACGCAAAAGCATCAACTCTTCTTTGGTCTTCCTTGTTCATTGTCTAGCTCTCACATGTATATGAGGGTATTGAAAATATCATGGTTTGGGTTAGGCACACCTTAGTCTTCAAGGAGACATCTTTGCTCTTCAGCACTTTAAAGAAGTGCAGCAGATTTGTCCGGTCCAATAAGTCATCTGATGTCTTAATTGCTGCTTCCATTGGTGCTGATTGTGGAAGCAAATAGTACAAAATCTTTAACACTTCAGTCTTGTCTCCATTTATTGTGATGCTGCTTATTGGTCCAGTTTGAGGATTTTTGTTTTCTTTCTGTTGACATGTAATACATACTGCAGAATGAAGTCTTTAATCTTCACCAGTAAGTGCTTCAGCATAGTGCCTAAGGCACTTGACTGCTAACCAGAAGGCTGGCAGTTCAAACCCACCAGCCACTCCTCAGAAGGAAGGTTGGGCATTCCTACTTCCTTAGTGATATTGCCTCGGAAACCCAAGGAGGGGTTGCTATGAGTCGGAGCCGACTCGATGGCAAATAACAACAACAACAACAGTAAGTGCTTCAAG
>NW_006922154.1:1155743-1160388 GCF_000298275.1 Orycteropus afer afer | reverse complement strand
TCTGTTCCACAGTCAGCTCCTGGCCTTGTTTTGGCAAAAGATATTGAGCTTCTCCATTGTCTCTTTCACAGATGTAGTTGGTGTAATTCCTGTGCACTCCATCTGGTGAAGTCCACATGAACATTATCAAAGCTTAAATGGGAATTTTACTAAGATAATCACAAGACTAATGAGACATGGTTGTAAGACCTGTAAAACCCACCACTATTTAGTCGATTCCAACTCATACTGACCTTACAGGAGAGAGTAGAACTGTTTCATAGGGTTTCCAAGGCTGTCAAACTTTATGGAAGCAGATTGCTTCATCTTTCTCCTGCAGAGATGCTGGTGGGCTAAAGCCACCAACCTTTTGGTTAGCAGCTGAATGCATTAACCAACAACTACACCAGCAGAACTCCTCATAAAACCTCTGGAATCTTAGAGACAGGACATATTTGATAATATTCCATTGTTTTCTGAAAGAATAAGTTTCAAGTGTTTCACTGAGCTTGATCACCTAATTATAATTATGTGAAATAAAACAAACTGCTTCTAAAGGTTAGTTACAGTTTAAGGCATTACTATAAGCTTCTATAAAAGAGCTCTGGTGGCCAGTGGTTAAACTACTAAGCTGCTAAGGAAAAAGGTTGGCCATTTGAAGCACCAGCCATTCCTTAGGAGAAAGATGAGGGAAGGTTTACAGCCTTGGAAACCCTAATGGTGCAGTTCTATTTCATCCTATTGGGTCACTATGAGTTGGAATTGACTCCATGGCAATGTGTTTGGGTTTGGTTTTTATAAACCTCTACAAGCTTTCAAAATTATACAAGATTACATAGTACATAAGTTTCAAACATTTAGTAAGATTACCTTTAGGGTCATAGGCAAGAAAACTCTGTTGTTGTTGTTGTTGTTAGGTGCCACTGAGTCTGTTCTGACTCATAGAGACCCTATGTTCAACAGAAAGTAACAGTGCCTAATCCTGTGCCAGACTCACAATCCTTGCCATACCTGAGCCCATCATTGCAGCCACTGTGTCAATCCATCTTGTTGAGGGCCTTCCCCTTTGTCATTGACCCTCCACTTTACCAAGCATGATATCCTTCTCTGGCGAATGATCTCCTCTGACAACAAGACCAAAGTAGGTAAGATGAAGTTTGACCATTCTCACTTCCAAGGAGCATTCCAGCTGCACTTTTTCCAGGACAAATTTGTTCGTTCTTTTAGCAGCCCATAGTACGTTCAGTCATCTTCATCAACACTACAACTCAAAAGCACCAACTCTTTTTTGGTCTTCCTTATATATTGTCCAGCTCTCACATGCATATGAGTGTTGGACTCAGGTCTTGAAAGGAGAGTCGGCGTGAGGAAGCTACCACTGACAAGATAATGCAAAAGCAAAAGGAAAGTTTATTTGCTAGCTCGAGCTAGGGTCTCCGCTTATACTGACGCAGCAGTTTGGGCAAAAGACCCCGTGCTCTCCTACTATTACATTTTTATAGGAAAAATATAGGGTGGAGTAACACCAAGGAAAAGGGGTACAAATGATTGGTTGTTGCTAGGGGGTAGAAAAGGAGGGGAGTGGGTTTGAGGTAAAGCCCTGAGGCGTGGAGGGGGACATGCTGGAATCCCCGGCATTAAAGACTCCTGGTTAAAGAATAATTACCTGGAGGGGAGGTAAAGCCCTGAGGCATGGGGGACGTGCTGGAGCCAGGTAAAGCTCTGAGACTTGGGGGACGTGCTGGAATCCCCGGCACTAAAGACTCCTGGTTAAAGGATTACCTGGAGGGCATTAGGACTCAGGCCTCACATTCCTTAGGACTCAGGCCTCACAATGAGGGGATTAAAAATACCATGGCTTGGGGTGGACACACCTTAGTCTTCAAGGAGACAACTTTGCTCTTCAGCACTTGAAAGAGGTCTTTTGCAGCAGACTTGCCCAATGCAATACATCATCTGATGTCTTGACTACTGCTTCCATTGGTGTTTACATGAAAAAAACTTACAATTTTATTTCACAAAACCTAAGTAATGTTATTCCTCTGCTTTCAACTTTCCAATGGGTTCTCATCACACTTAAAATATATAAACTTCATACCAGGTGAACTTTACAGTGTTACATAATTCCCATCACCACCTCTATGGTTCATCTCCAACATTCTCCCCTTTGCACAATATCAAACTTATTGCAACCCCAGGGCCTTTAAAATTGCTCTTTTTTCTCCTAGAAATACTTTTCATCTATATTTTTCTATGGCTGGTTCCTTCTTCTCATTCAAGAAACTGTTCTAATGTCACCTTCCCAAAAAAAGTTTTCCTTGTCCACCCTATTTAAAATTGTATTCTCCCTTCCTATGCCTGACCCTTATCTTGCTTTATTTTCTTCATAGTATTTTTTTAAAAATCTGAAATTATATCATTTATCCATTTATATTCTTTTTTATTTATTATTGATGCCCCCTATTAGAATTCAAGGTCCTTGAAGTCTTAGGCTCATTTCTCTTTTTCACTGTTGAATCTCCAGTGACAAGAATTGGGTGTTGCATAGAAGATGCAATGCTAGAATAAATAACAGCTTCCCAAAGATGTTCATGTCCAAATCCTTGAAACTTGCTCTAAGTTAATGTTAGGAAAGAAAATTTTATGTTGAAGATCCAAAGAGACAAACTCAAAGAGAAAAAAAAAAAAAAATTCAGGAGAGAGGGGATGTGGTAAGTGAAGATATAGACCAAACAAAAAAACCAAACTCCCTGCCATCAAGTTGATTCCGACTCAAAGCAACCCCCTTTGGGTTTCCGAAGCAGTAAGTCTTTACAGAAGTAGACTGCCCAGTCTTCCTTCCATAGCGTGGCTGTTAGGTGTGAACTGCCAACTTTCTTGTTAATAATCAAATGCCTTAGGCACTGCACCACAGAGCTTCAAAATATAGCTCCTAAAATCAAATTATCAAATTATGTCACATATATTTTATTATTATTTCACTGTAATATAATAGAGACAATATTTTGAAGAGTATTTGAGGGCTCCCCCACACTTTCAGCAAGGAATATCATAGCTTTGTTCTATTTCTTACTTTGACATTCCACCTCTCACTAGACCTTACTGTGCAAATTCAGAGTGGCCAGGTTTCAGGGAGAGAACAAAAGGATAATAAGTAAATTTTAAAAATGAAAAGATTTTAGAACAGAAGTAGGTCTTTAAAAAAAATATTAGTCTAAATAATGAATTTGATTCTCTTTAATATTCTACCAGAGATAAAAGTAATTATTTATGCTTCAGGTTCCGGGCTGAAAACTGGACTATGTAGTCACTGGATTTATATCGGTTACATTCTGGGAGTGACTCTCCAGGTCTTTGGATTTGTGATATAATATTCAACTGCACCTTGAATTAAATTATCACCTGAGCCAATAATACATTTTTGTCATGAAAGTCAGATACTTGGAATATTGGAATAAAGAAGTGGGCACTGAAGAGGAAGCTCTTGAAATAACTCCAGAAAGCCAAGCCAATGTGGTTGAGTTCTTGCTAAAATGAAAACTGATGGGAAATGTATGATTTCAATGTGAAAGAAATTTATGTAATGAATATAATGTAGTAAAATTGAGAGGGTCTTTAAAAGAAAAAATAAGCCTTCTCATGAAATTGCAAATTGAACATTAGTTTTAAGACAGCTTCAATGGTCACCCGATTTGGTATGAAATTATAGCCTTCTCTCAACAGATAACGGAGACTTATGTCAATTTTGCTTGGAGCACTTAAAAGCTGCTCCATGGTGGTGAACAGATTCATTCCAGAGAGATCTGGCTGCTGCTGCAGAACTCAAATTCAACCAAACTTTGGAACCACTGGAACAAGCTAATAGCTAACAGAAACTTGAGAAATTTGTGGGAAGTACTATGCCAACGAAGGGTCAAAAAAAATCTTGTGTGGTCTGAGCATTCCATTAAAATGATACAAAGATGCACAGACACAAAAATAGTATCTAATATCATACACCAGGGGTCACTTGTGAAATTCAAGACAGAAAAGCTGCCATTTAAGTCATGGACAGCTTTGAGAGGATGTGGCCATAAGAAGTGACTGGAAGACTTCCTATAATGTGCTGTCTTCCAGGAGTGATGGAATGAAAATTGACAAATTTCCTGGTTGAAGCAGGTAGGGGAGTGAGCCATGATTTGCTGGGTTTTAATCCTGAAGCAAGACCCTATGAATTACCACTCTTGATGAAGCTTACCTAAGTTGAGGAGGAAAATGGATGGAATTTGATTGACTTCAAGACCACCTAATGGGGCTCACACAGAGCACTCAGGGGCCTTGGGCAGATTTAGGGAACTAGAAGTGATGGGCAGGATGCTCTACCTATTGAGGAGATTTGGAAGAACTAAGCATGGGTAAATCCTCATAAGGAACACTCCTGACATGTCTGGTCAAACTGGGAAGACTGGATGTGATCAGTGCTTGGTTCATTTGTGGAGAAGAGGAATAGCTAGTGGTAGCTAGCACCCTAAAGGGTATTCACCAACTTAATCACCTTTAATTGCATGCAGAATGTGGACTGGAGGAAAGGAGTGAAGATTCTCAAGGTTGTTGTTGTTGTTATGTGCCATCGAGTTGGACCCAACTCGTAGTGACCCCTCCTTGGGTTTCTGAGGTGGTATCACTA
>NW_006922154.1:1152787-1155113 GCF_000298275.1 Orycteropus afer afer | reverse complement strand
AGTGCTGCGGGAGGAACAGTTGGTGTCAGGGTTGGTGAAAGGGCTGGAGGGAGGCAGCATGTCTGACCTCACAGGAATAGGCCTTGGGCTACTGATGGTGACTCTGTCTTCCTCTTGTGGGGTTAGAGGAGGTCAGAAGATGTGGCCTCCTTGCCCTTTGGCAGTGCCTTAGGCACTATGCTACCAGAGCTCAAGGTTAGGGGAGGGAATTAAATACTAAATCTGACATGTTGACTACCAAGAATTTCCTCATTCTCTGCCTCGTGTTTGTGGAAAGGACAGTTGAATTTTTACAGAGGCAGCTGAGCCTGACAGTTCCTCTTATCCAAGATACCTGACAGAACTTTCGATCTGCCCAGAATAAAACAGATGCAGAATTTGGGGGAGGCAGCAGGTGAAAAGGGTGATAAGCAAATAGACATAATTTCTTTTTGACACATGGGTATTCATGACTCCCTCCCACTTCAATTCCCAACCAAGGAAAATTCTGGCAATGTTGTTTTGGCATTTATCATTTCTCTGGAGCTCAGTGATCTAATTGTGCAGTAAGGAGAATCTTAGAACCCAAGATGGGGTATCTCTGTCAGAAAGGATTAAAATGTCCTTACTCCAAAGAGCGTAAAAGGTAGATGTAGGAAGTGTGAAGAAAGTGGAGGGAGAAAGAGGTTAGTGCATACACTTTTGGGACACCACAGAGAATTTTTCAAGAATAAAGAATAAAATTGTAGGGACACGATGGACCTGAAAGAGCTATAGTTTGGGGACTAAAAGAAGCAAAGAATTCAGAAAGCAATGTTTATTTTGGTTGCTAAATTATGGTTCTTTCAATGCAGTGATCCATAAAGTCAGCATTATGTGAGCCCTAGGATTTATTGGACCATGATATCTTACCTCATAACAAAACAAAACAAAAGGAAACATAAGCATAAACTGGAACTTTACTGTAGACTTTTGAGCAGATCTGCCTCTGAGCCACACCAGTCAGAATGCAGTCCAACCACAAGAAAGTTTCTCAGGTAGCTGTGTTCTGTTTTGTTTTGAAGTGTAATGTTTGATAAATATTAAAGGGCATGACAGAAATGATTAAAGCATCTATGAACCTATCACCCAACTTTAGAACTTGACCATTAGCAGTTAACTTCCTTCTAGGATTTCCATGATCCCCTCATCTTGATTTCAGAAGTTGGATGGATTAAGGCTGAGCTTCCATCTGTATGGGAACCTGCTTACTTATTCCTAGCATGAGACTTTCAAGGATCCAGTCCAAAGCATGAGGGGTTCCCACAGGCCTCCTCATCTTTAGCTGATCCCTGTCCACTCACCCTAACAAGGCTTTCACAAGCATCTGTCAACAATTTCCCCACCCAACACACACACATACTTAGAAACAGCAAATATTCTCAGGAGAAAAGCAGTTCCAAACACCATGATCACATTCCTAACCTCTTGATGGTTTCTAGATACTAGTCAGTGGTTCTGGTGGCTCAATAGTTAAAGTGCTTGACTGCTGACAAAATGTCAGCAGTTCACACTCACCAGCAGCTCTGAGGAAGAAAAGACCTAGGGATCTGCTCCTGTAAAGATTTACAGCCTAGGAAACCCTATAGGTCAATTCTACTTTGTCCTATAGGTTCACTGTGAGTTGGAATTGACTTAATGGCACACAACAACAGATACTAGTCTGATAATCTTTCATTATTTTATACAGTCTGTCATGGGAATTTTCTAAGGATGTTAAAATTTCCTTCTGAGTAGGTAGTGACAATCTGAAAAACTTCCCTGGAGGTGTAGGCAGAGGCATGAATGTTTTTTCAGAACAGAAACAAAGAGAATCAGGAAAGAAAGGATTTAAAAGATAAAAGAAAATAGACTTACAAACATCGCTATCAATTCAGCATCTAGCAGTGGCAGGCCAGAGTGGATTCAAGATGCCCACTAACCCCTCCCACTTTGCAGGTATACTTAAACTTGAGTTTGAAGAGTTGGGGATGAGGGCTAAGTGACTGGGAACGGAGGGCTACATGACTGGCTTCAGACTCGGTGGCACCAGGTCTCTATTGGAAGGGGCCCCAAGCAGTACCCTACAACCACCACCTGTGTATAGTTTGATAAGACTCTGCCAGTTGTTGTTTGTTGTTGTTATTTGCCATCGAGTCGGCCGACTCATAGAGACCCTTCCTTGGGTTTCCAAGGCAGTATCACTACGGAAGTAGGAATGCCCAACATTCCTTCCTAGGAGTGGCTGGTGGGTTTGAACCGCCAGCCTTCTGGTTAGCAGTCAAGTGCCTTAGGCACTATCCTTTATTATTTAAAACTATTCTAAGGG
>NW_006922154.1:1147178-1151592 GCF_000298275.1 Orycteropus afer afer | reverse complement strand
TACCCAGATCTGACTCCCCAAGATGCCATCCAAATACAGTTTTTGTAGGTTTCAGGAGAGAGGGTTGTGCATATTCACAAAAGGTTGAGGAATTTGGGGGCGTGAATGTGAAATGGGTGATGATGGGATGAATCACACTAGCTTCCTGTTATCAGCTGATAGGGGCTTGGGCAGAGGGGAGAGGGTTGCAATTAACTTTTTTTTCCTTTTTCCCTATTGCACATGTCCGCAGGCCAGAGTTAATTTTCGCACATGTCTGCAGGCAAGAGTTAATTTACAAGTTGTTTCTAAAACACTTCCTTTCTGCCCTATTGGGCATGTCCCTGGGCCAGAGTTAATTTACAAGTTATTTCTAAGATACTTTTATAGTTCATCATCTGCATGAAGCAATGTTTTCCATTCAGTTCTGTAAAGAACTGAATACTCATCTGTGGTGGGAAAATAGTTGGGGGTAATTTAGTTTATTTATCTATTCCCATCCTGGTGCCAGGCTGGGGGAAATAGTTTTACTTTACTTGGTTTCACTTCTACCTGCCATCCCACATCTATTGTGGCAGTGCTAGGAGTGAAAAGCACTAGAAGATAAAACCACCAGCTGGTGCAGCATTGGCACTGGTGTGATGATAAGTATCCTAATTGCAGAGGAGTGTAGGCAGAGTCATGTATATTACACTGGGGATGTAGGGATGCTCCCAAGTACATCACCCTGCCCAATTATAAGGTAAATAGGGCCAGCCGTACTTACCACAAGCCCATAGCCATCCCCCTACGGAGAGGGAAATGCCTCAATTTTACAATTTTTCTAACTACATAGTACTATTAATTTTAATAACATTTTTTGCAAAGGTGTGGTGAAAGCCACCCTATATCCTTACTATGACTACCTGGTGGCCTCTCTACATACCAGGGAGAGACAGTTTACTTGTACAGACACAGCATGAGTCCATCCTAACCCATCCCAAACAGCACATTCTACAGTGCAAAAAACATTAACTTATTCCCTAACGAATGAAAAGATCATATTGTGGGTAAAGCTCCAAGAAGGCAAAGAGTACATTAAAAGGGAGGAAGAATTGCTTAGGAGTGGAGACATCCTTCCAGTCATTTAGACAGCTCCACAGGGTTTTATTCATGGGCAGCAACTTCCATGGCAGTCCAGTGCTAGAAACGATGGGCAGTTCCCCATACATCCGACAGTTGGATTAGTTGCACATTTCAGCCACAGTAAGAGTCCTGCTGGTGAACAGATTGCTGAAGACCCTGAAGGATGATAAGGTAAAGTCTTTAAAGGAATAATCAAAGAATACAAGCAGTAATGGGGGTGGAAATTAGTACTATCCCTGGGCAAGATTTTTGCCCTGGCTTTCAATATCCCACTCTTTCCCCTACTGGCTTTTCTGTTTTGGGGAGGCCAGAATAATCTAAAGGAGGTACTGTGTGTCCTCATATGTTCATGAAATAAGTCCCCTTTTTTAATAGATTAGCAATAGTAAGGACACTGGGGAGTTTGGGGTGTAGCCAGAGGGTTATAAGCAATGGGGCATCTAGCCTGGCACTCCAAGGGGAAGAAATCCCAAACCACCAAGGGCTTACCTGCCAGCTCCATGGGAGTTTAATCATATGGTCCCCTGGTGCCTAGATTCTGTGGCAAAGGCAAAAGGATATTAGTTCCATGACCTACTGCAGGAAGAAGGGCAATATCTCCAGTAGCTTTCAGTTGGATCCACATAGTTTGCTGAGGTCCTTGGGTCAACATCTGACAGGTGCTGGGGTGTTCCTGTCATCAGTATTTGTTGATTTGCCTTAGTGCTTCTGAGAGGCATCTTGTTCACTGTTGTAACAAGCGAGTCTTGTTCCATAGTGCTTCCTTCAGTAGGCCATTCATTCTTTGATGACTCCAGCCATGGTGGAATTGTAGGGCAAGTGAAAGTGCCAGACGATAATATCACGTGCCTCTGCCCATTCCTGTACTTCACGTCCAGTGAAACATTGGCCTTGATTGCTGTCAATGTTTGTTGGTGTGCCATAGCAGGCACAGAGCCAGGTGAGTCTCCTAATCATAGAATGCTGAGTGGCCCATTTGCACAGGTATGCTTGTACGGGTATGCTTGTAGTAAGCCAGGTATGATATCCAATATCCGGACAGGTTAGAGCAAAAGGGCAATTTACTGATGTAGGGAGGGAGAGGCCTTAGGTAATCAATCTGCACCTTTGTGCTGGGGCTTGTCCTGGGGGGATATAGCCTATCTCCCAAGGCACTGATATTTTCCTTTCTAACAAACAATGGTGACATTGATCACAATCATCCTTAATTTGGGCCATAGATATGGGAATTCCCTTCCCTTTTGCAATGGCCCATAAAGATTTCTATCCTTTAGGGTCATTTTTTCTTTGTAGCCATTGTGCTACTTCAGCATCAAGTAACCTGTTTGTTAGGGCACATAACCCCCCTAGCTCCTCAGCTTGAGGGTTGTGGGGCAGGGGGTGGGGGTGGGGGAGTGGACTATGGACCAATACACAATAGCCAGTGATGTCTGCCTTTATATTTCCAGCCCAAAAGTCTGCCCACAGATGCTTTCCCCAAAGGGGCCATCCTGCCACAAACCAGTCTTTCTCATTCCAACTTGGCAGCCACAAAGTGAGGCCTTTAAATACCACCCAGCTATTGGTGCATAAGATTATAGGATCTTTTTCATGCATAAACACCATCCATGCTGCTCTTAATTCTGCCTACTGGCTGCATTGGCCCTCTGCCTTGATATATCCAAATTGTTTTGGTGCTAGGCTGGATGGCTGTTGCAGTCCAATAGGCTGGGTTGCCCTGAGCCAAGCCATCTGTGTACCAGGCATTATCAGGTATGAGCTCAGTTCCTTCTTTGACATGGCTTTTTAGCAAGGGAGGGGATTCAGCTGTTCGGGTTGTAGTTTCTGTCATGTAGGTTACTGGTCCCAGGATCTGATGAAGCTCTGCACTCAGGGGGCTGACAGACAGGGCACTTCACTGCTGGAGGTAGACATGCCACTTCACGAGCATACCTGCTTGAGCCTCTTCTGACTTTGGCTTGTTAAATTCTTTTACCCATCCTACAATGGGGTAATGGGTCTTTACTGTTACAGGAGCTGCTTTAGTAATATCTTTAACATGCTGGAGACTCCAATAGACATTACATAGCTGCTGTTCCAACAGACTGTATCTCTGTTCAGCTCCTTTCCATAATTGGGAACAAAATTCTAATGGGACCCACTTTCCCTGTTGCCTCTGCCACAGTCGCCAGCCAATTCCCTTGGGGAAACTAGCAACATCCAATTTGCAAGGGGCACCAGGTTCAATAGCACCCAAGGCATTTATCAGCTGGATTGTTAATTCAGCTACCTGAAACACTTGTTTTTGTTATGTTCCCCAGTTCCAAACAACTCCCTTTTTCACCAGGTGAGGAGAGGGAACCCAGGCCATGCTCCACAAGCAGCAAGGTAGGAAAGCAGGGAAAAGACAGAAAAGGCAAAGGGGACCAGGGCAGAGCAAGGAGTCAGCTGCAGGGATCGAGGTAAGGGTGGTTGGAGAGGTTTCAAAGAGCTAAGGGAGATAAACTTGTCTGTCGGTTTGTCCTACTGTGGTGATGTGTTACTGTGAGTCTTGAGGCTGTGCCACTGGTGTTTCAAACCCAGTGGGGGGCACAGCTTGCAGACTGAGAAAGACTAGGAAGATAGAAGAGGCCATCCACTTCTCAAAGAATTGGCCAGGGGAAACCTTATGAATAGCAGAGAAACACTGTCTGATCCATTACTGCGCAAATTTATGAATAGACCAGAAACATTGTCCAATACAGAGGAGGAAGATGAGTCACTTAGGTTAGAAAGCTCTCAAAATAGGACTTGGCAAGAGCTGCATTATCAGAGTAAAACCAGCCTTACTGATATGGATAAGGTAAAGCTTTTGAGACCTCCATTTGCTGACATGACATCACTCAAATTGAGGAGAAACAGTGGCAAACATCCATTAATAATCAGAACATGTAAATAAGAAGTATGAATCTAGGAAAATTGGAAGTTGTCAAAAATGAAATAAAACACATAAAGTTTTATATCCTAGGCATTAGTGAGCTGAAATGGACTGATTTTGGCCATTTTTATCAGATAACCATATGATCTACTATGCCAGGAATGACAAACTGCATAGGAATGGCATGGCATTCATCATCACAAAGGATGTTTCAAGATCTTTCCTGAAGTGCAATGCTGTCAGTGATACGAAAATATCCATACACCTACAAGGAAGACCCGTTAATATGACTATTATTCAAATTTATGAATAATATGACTATTATTCAAATTTACCAAGCACCAAAGCCAAAGATGAGGAAATTGAAGATTTTATCAACTTCTGCAGTCTGAAATTGACCAAACATGCAATCAG
>NW_006922154.1:1144178-1144818 GCF_000298275.1 Orycteropus afer afer | reverse complement strand
TTTGTGTTGTGGTGCTGGAGAAGAATGCTGAAAGTACCATGACTGCTAAAAGAACTGTCCGGAGGCAGTGTAACTGAAATGCTCCTTGGAAGCGAGAATGGCCAGACTTTGTCTCACCTACTTTGGTCATGTTGTCAGAAGGGACCATTCCCTGGAGAAGGTTATCATTCTTGGTAAGGTGGAGTGTTGAAGAAAGAGGGGAAGGCCTTCCCTTTAAAGGCCTTTAGTAGGCAACAGATAAGCATGCATTTTATCAATAACAGCTGCCAGTATGGCCTTAGTCTTACCCAACCAGATAACAACACTGTAGAAAGGACAAGGAGACCACATGTTCTGACCTCCTCTAATCCCACAAGAGCAAGACAGAATCACCATTGATAGCACAAGGCCTATTCCTGCCAGGCCAGACATGCTGCCTCCTTCCAGCCCTTTCTCCAACCATTCCTCCCAAAGCATCCACCACCCCTGTCTTGGGTTCGATAATTCATTGCAGTGGCCACACAGAACTCACAGATTATGGGGTTTATTAGGGAAGCACCAGACTGCAATTCAAGTTCAGGAAAAACGCTCAGTCTCTCTCCCAGCCACCATCTCTCAGCCAAGTCTCACAGTCTCTCCCCCAGTAGTGCATGTCCCTTGG
>NW_006922154.1:1136415-1143818 GCF_000298275.1 Orycteropus afer afer | reverse complement strand
CCAACAGAAATACTCCAGGTGGACAACTTTAGCAATCAGGAGTTCCTCAGTTGCTCATAGCAAATCCCACCTTGGAGTTTACAAAGACTTATGGGTAGAAAAGCCACACTAAGTAATTCACTACACTGCAAACACCTAACAACTTGACAGATAACTCAGGTCCCTAAAGTTTTGAAGTATTGATGGCCCATCCTCAGCTATATAGATGGGCTACTGAGGAGTAATAATAGCTTTCTAGGAGAGAAAGGTCATTACAAATTAACGTAACATCATCAATACAATGAAGCATGAAAATCCCTTCTGGAGGTTTCCACTTCTGAAGGTCTTGAGCAATCAGGCCATGGCAGATCATAGGGGAATGACAAGCCTGGGTTAGCATCTGAAATGTCCAGGACTCCCCTTTCCACTTGAAGGCTAATTGATCTTGGCATTCAGGAGTTACAGAAATACGAAAAAATGCATTAGCCAAATCTAGTACAAAATGATAAGTACTTAGTTGTTTACTAATGGTATTTAGCAATTGGGCTATGTTGGAGACAGCAGCGTGCAGAGCAAGGTGATTTTATTCAGCTCCCAGTAGTCCACTGTCACCCACCAGCTGCTGTCTGGCTTTCATACTGGCCATAAAGGGCTGTTATGAGGGCTCTCTCTCTCTCTCTCCCTCTCTCTCTCTCTCCTCAGGCTAGTGTTGCAATGGTGGCGGTGATTCCTTCATGTCCCCGGGGCAGCCCGTACTGTTTAACATTTACAGTTCTCGTGTGCAAAGGGAGATGCATGGTGCTCCACTTAACCCACCCTACATAATTGACTTAATTGTTCCAATCTTAAATGAAATTTCCCCTCTCTTGTCAATAGGGTTAATCTCTAGAGAATGTCAATTCCTAAAATATGCTCAGGCAAAAGAGAAAAGAAGCACCAGATATTCAGAGGGAGGGAGATGCCCTATGGTGAGAATGAGGGCTAAGGCTAAGCACTGGACCTGGACTTGCTTCCCCCATACCTGTCAATGGTACCTTAATGGGCCTTTAAATCTATTTATATTCCTATTAATGCGGGTGCACTCTAACCTGTTATCCACTAAGGCTAGGGCTCTTTGTTCATTGTTTGAGGGCCAGTGCATAACTATTTTGGCATGGGGCTTCTGATCCCCCATAATCCTCTTCAACTTGGATGAGGTATCTTGGCCCAGCTCCCAGTCCAAGGGAACAGGCGCTTCCCATATTAGGGGAGCAGCAGGCTGAGCAGATTCCCTTTGTTCTGCCCTTAGGGGAAGGAACTGCTGGTCTGGCCATGGACGATGCCATAAGCTTAGGAGAACAGTGATAGGCTGTTTATCTACTTTTTCCTTAGGAGTCCCAGCAGCTATAACGTCAGTCCAAAGCTGCTTTCGGGATCACTCGTAAGGGCCCTTTTCCTTTGGCGGAAATCTGCTTTTTCTCTATCCCGGGGCCTTTTCAGTACCTCTTACACTCTTCTACCTTAGCTTGTCAGTTTCTCCTATGTGGGCAGTGGCTTGTGCAGCTTGGGAGATGGGGCACCCGACTGCTGACTGAAGAATGGGCAAAAGAGGACCATAGTACTGGCTGAGGGCAGACTGCAGGAGGACATTGCTCATGCCATCCCTAACTATTTCATTATCAGGACTGTTCTGGTTACCTAGTGACGCTCTGAGAGGAATACCACAAATGGGATGGCTTAAACAAACAGGAGTTTATTCTTAAAATTTGGAGGCTTTAAGTCCAAGTTCAAAGTGTCAAGCCCTAGGGGCTGGGTGAAAGCCCCTCAACCTTGGGGTCCAGCTCTGCCTCCTGCTCCTGGCCCACTGGAGTTAGAGGCATTTCTTCACTCAGACAGCTGCTGGCTGCTGAGGCTGAGAAGCCCCAAGGTTGACAAGTAAAAAGGCACAGTCCCTATGTTACCAAACCACACAGCAGGCCATTAACTTAAGTCCATTGTAAATCCAAAGGTCAGCAGAGCATAGCAGGCTGCTGAGCAATGACACGGCTACATACAGGGTCCAAATGTGCCAATACCTAGGCTAGAGACCATTCCCAAAAGCTTCTCCTTATATACAGGAAGCAGACCACATCCCAAAGGCAGCTACTCAGCTGCTTGTGGTAGATCCCACCATAGAGTTGATTGCCAGTTTCATCATGGGGAATAACTACTACCAGCTGCCCAGCCACTCAGGCCCAGCTAAGTTGACACACAAACATAACCACCACAAGGACCCAGAAATTCAGGCATATATACAGCATGTTTTGCCCCTAATTCCCGAATGAGCTGCTGCAATACTTTAGAGTGTTCCATCTAGGAGGGGTGCAGGGAATATCTCCCTCTGTGGGCCACACTGCTCGGTAAGCTAAGGTAATCCAGTTTATGAGTGGGACATTCCCCCCTCCATTCTGAAAGATATGTAGCCTTTGCCTTAAAGGAGAATGAGAAGTGACCAAGGTTATTTTTGATAATTCCAGTCCTGACAAGACCACACCATCTGCCCCTGTATGCCACCCACAGCCATGATACCCAGGCAGGTATAGACTCACCTCCTTTCTGTCGGTATTGGACAACTCTATCAAGGAGTTCCTTGATGGAATAGTCCCTTACTGTGATGTATTCCTGTGAGAGCATGAGATTATGTTTCTATGTAATCACCCTGTATGCAACCATTTTTAGTAAGTAGCCATTTGTGCAAAAATCCTCAGCACATACTTCACATGAGTGCTTTAATTACTGGAAAAACCACAAAGAGTCCTAACTACCTCATCGACAAAGAGTCCTAACTACCTCATCGATACTCCCAAGCATTCTCCTTAGCAACAACCAATCAGTAGATGGCACAGAAATACCTTACCTAAAATAGTTAAGAAATGGCAGTTAGTGGCTTCAGCCCACTAGACAGAGCCAATTAAGTAGAAACAACTAACAACTGGAAAATGTCAACCAATCCTGTAATTTTCTGATTGAAACTTCCTTGTTTCTGTTGAGACCCCTATATGAACCCCATTACCCCTGAGTTCGAGACTCTCAATCCTGAACCGCTGCGTTGGTGACGGTTGGGGGTCCGAGCTCGAGCTTGAATAAACAACCCTTATGCTTTTGCAGTGGAATCGGCTCCTTGGTGGTTTTTTGGAGATTCTTAATCTGGGCACAACATTCCCACTCCTCAGGGGGTAGGGGGGGGTGGTCCAGCGCCATTTGGGGTGCAGAACCAATCAGTCTTTACATTGGTGGTGATTAATGGCTGGGCTTTTAAGTATTCAGTTACTCTAATGCTGTCATTCCAGGCCTTTCCTTCCTCCTCTGAGTCTGAGGACTTGAGATGGCTCCATTTTTTCAGGGTCCCAGTCGGCCCTAGTTATAACTGCTTGACTTTGTTAGCAGGCGGTGCCTGGCCAATTTTGCTGCTCAACATGCCAACATTTCTATAATTTGGTCAGATGCTCGTAGCTCGGTAGCATTCGTTTCTTTTGCATCTGATTGAGCTAATCATGTGTCACTCTCTCCTCTTAGTTCTTCCTTAAGTGTCTGTATCTTATCCCTTAATTTCTGCTACTCACTAGCTGCCGGCAGCTCAGCATCTGTGGTGGCACGGACTGTGTGTAGCAAAGGCTAGTTTACTGCTTTGACTAGTACTCGATAGCCTCTTTTCACTTTCTCTACTCCAACACTCTGCAATATATCTAACAGTTCCTGTGGCGTTTTCAGGGCATCCCCATATGCACACACAGATCCTCAGCTATCTGGTAGTCTGGCAATGGACCCAAACATGCTCGTGTGTAGCTAGTCCTGGATTCCACCCGCTACCCAGTTCATGTTTACCACTGGCCTATGGTTAAGTTTTCAGACTGCTGCCTGGCTCACCAGTTGTCAGGGAAATTTTCTGAGGAGCCTAAAACTTCCTTCTGAGTAGGTAACAACAGTCCAAAAATCTTCCCCGGAGATGTAGGCAGAGACATGAACGTTTATTCAGAACAGAAACAAAGAGAATCAGGAGAGAAAGGATTTAAGATAAGAAAACAGGCTTACAAACTTTGCTAGCAATTCAGCGTCCACCAGTGCAGGGCCAGAGTAGATTCAAGATGCCCACTAACCCCTCCCACAATGTGGGGGTACTTATACCTAAATTTGAGGAATTGGGGATGGGGGTTATGTGGGTGGTTTCACACTTGGTAGTGCCAGGTCCCCACTGGGTGGGGCCCCAGGCAGTGCCCCCCTACAACCACCACCTGTGTATGCTTTGATAAGATGTTGCTGGTTAGCAAGCTTTATTGTTTAAAACTATTTTAAGGGAGAGTTAATATGTTACAGGGAAGGTGGTTAATACCTGACAGGGGGAAGCAGAGGAATATGTGACACGGTGGGAGGGAAAATGGCGAGTAGCTCTTACATGTGTGACTAAACAGGATGGAATTTGAGAGTCATTTTGCGGGTTGCAGTTACCATACACAGTCTATGCCTTCAAGCACATTGTTTTACATGAATCATTTAAGATTTTAATAATTTTTAATATTTTAAGTTTTTGATAATTTTACTATCTTAAGGATTCAGGCAAGTCCACTCCTGCTGTCTTGATAAACTGTTTTCTCGTGATTTGTAATATTGTATTGTGAGTTCATCTTAAGTGGGGCTTTATATCGATGGGAATGTTTAAGCCAGGTTGAGGTGGTTTTCAAGAGCAGTTTTACACTTGCTTCTGCTATTAGCCTTTTTTGAGAATGTCTTGTTTTGAGGCCTTATGAGACTATGAAGGTAGTGTAAATTCAAAAGCCAATTTGTATAAGGTCAGCCATGGTTATGAATTCTCAGAGAAGCTTATTGATTTTCAACACAGAGGTCAAGACAGGCAACGTTCTTCGTAGTCTCTGTGTGCTGGTGAGCAGATTTATTTTTAAGTTCACATGAAGATGTAGACAGCATTTTTATGAAGTCTCAATTCCAGCTTCTCACCTTGCCACAGTCCAAGCCTTGCATCCTATACCTCTGTGGTCAATAAAACACACACTCTAGTTACCCAGGGCAGAGTTCGCCACTACCATCACTACCACCATCACCGGGCAGTGCTCATGCCATGGTCATGTTTATTCTCTTCATGCTTTTTGGCTCCTGTGAACTGTTTTTGCTTTCTTTTGAACTCAGCTCTGCCTTTAAAAAGATGTCAGTTATAGTTCAGCTAATATTTCTAATTTTTGTAGTCAAAAAGTTTTTTAAATTTCTGTTCCACAATACTGCTTGTCAAAAATTTTTGGAAACGCTAGACTAAACTAGTCTTTGGAAATTCATGTCATTAGCATATTAAAGTTCAACAATTGAAAAATTCCTTTTATCACAAAAGTCTTTTTTTTTTTTTTTTTTGCAGTGTATGCTAAAATCTCTCCTGACTTGTCTTTGTCCACAAATCACTATTTGGTTTGCACATTATGCATGAGGCAATCAATCTCCACGCCCTAGAAAAGCTATGGGTTTAACTGTTTCTTGAGGTCACCACTTTAACCTGTCACTAGGACTCTGGTAGCAAGCATAGTGCCTAAGGCACTTGACTGCTAACCAGAAGGCTGGCGGTTCAAACTCACCAGCCACTCCTCGGAAGGAAGGTTGGGCAATTCTACTTCCGTAGTGATACTGCCTCGGAAACCCAAGGAGGGGTCGCTATGAGTCGGGGCCGACTCGAAGGCATATAACAACAACAACAACAGGACTGTGTTGTAATCACAAGGAAGGGGGCTTATCTTTCTACTATAGCATGACAGCAGACCCCACTTTTAAATTAAATGTTACTATTTTTTACATACAAGTAAAAAAGCATAGAAGGTAATTCTGACTCTCCCAGGGTCAGTAGAATCAAGATTATATGAAGGACAGTCAAATCACTTGACTCCACATTGCAGGCATTCCTCAGAGATAATACAGGTTTGATTCCAGACCACTACAAACAATAAAGCAAATAAAGCCATAAAGCAAGTCACACCATTTTTTTTGGTTTTCCAGTGCATATAAAAGTTATGGTTACACTATACTGTAGTCCATTAAGTATGCAATAGCATTCTGAAAAAGTGTGAATATTGTGAAAAGTTTTAAATGTGACATAGACACAAAGTGAGCACATGTTGGAAAAATGGTGCCAATAGACTGCTCAACACAGGGTTGCCACAAACTTCTGTAAAATATGTAGCATCTATGAAGCACAATAAAGTAAAGCACCATGAAACAGAGAATGCTGTGCAAGCACGTGTCCATGTCTACAGCTGGTTTTCCTCTTGGAGTCAGTGATAAGAAAAGCCTGGGAATGCTCTATAAAATAGTGTTATTAAAATAGTAAATCAATGGTCAAACAATAACCTGCTTGTTTCTAATGCTATTTATTGGATTGGGACTCATGCTTAGAACTTATTGCACAGAGAGCTAGAGTTTCAAAGATAATCCCATAAAGTGACAGCTCTGCAACTTCTGTGAGTTTAGCAGATTGTTCTTTTGGGACATAAATGTGCTCTGGGTCTATCGCATGGTCTCTACCCAAGAAACTAATTATTATCAATAGTTTTAGGGAAGGGACACCAGTGACAAGAAAACAGAAAGATTTCTGATGGAATCAATGTTTCCAAAGGTTAATTTTTAGGTTAACATGAATAATGAGATGTCTACTAGCCACAATCCCATTTAGAGAGATTTATTGAATCTCTCTACAAAGCTCTTGCCAAAATTAATAGTGTCCCATACAGAAAGAAAATGAGACCTAGAATCTACACTTAATGTTTAGCAAAGAACCTCTTGTTGAGATAAATGCTAGTCCTATTTTCCACATGTGCAGCTTAAAAGACGGTTGTATTTATCTGAGCGGTTCCAATGCCATCTGATTCTGAAATCTCTATTCTTGCTCTCCTGTTCACATATACCAAACTGTCAGGTTCTTTCATTTTTTAAAAAAATAAACTTCCACAATACCACCTTTCAATTTGTAGCTATTATTCTGCTTATTTGTTGCTCATATTTCCAGATAAAATATATTTCCATGAGAACATACAACACAGAGTTTGAAAACTGGTATATTGAAGACCAACAATGGGAAAATCCAGAAGGAAGACACCAAGCTTGGGTCTCTATGTATCCTTTCCTCTCATGCCATATGTACATGCACTCGAGGAACATTTCTCTCTCTGCAGGAACTAGGGATACAAAGGAAGAGATGATAAAGTCATTGTGGCCGAGACTGCCAGTTCTCAAACCTCCCTTTCTCCTTAAACACACAGCAAGATCGCATTCCTCAGCCTCTCCTTCAGTTAGGTGTGATCCTGTGACTAAGCCTTTTTATTTAAATAAAAAAAAAAAAAAAGCAGGGGGCAGAGGGGCAACAGAAGTAGTTCATGTGTTGCAGGCTTAGCCTTAAAATCTCCCAAGAATATTCC
>NW_006922154.1:1132663-1135750 GCF_000298275.1 Orycteropus afer afer | reverse complement strand
GCAGAGCTGGACCCCAAGGTTGAGGGGCTTTAACCCAGCCCCTAGAGCCTGGCACTTTGAACTTGGACTTAAAGCCTCCAAATTTTAAGAATAAACTCCTGTTTGTTAAAGCCATCCCATTGTGGTATACTTCTTGTCAGAGTGGCTTTAGGTAACCAGAACACCAACCTTAAGGAATCTGCATGTCCTAATAAAGAATTTCTGTTAAGGGGGAAGACATTCCAATGAACCTTCATGATAGAAGCAGAGCATAGAACTGCATTTTGTAAGTCAGTACTGCTGGCTCCAAAAACTGCAGGTTTTGTTATCACTAACGATGTTAGACCAAGTTCAGTTGGGCTGAGATACAGCACAATGGATGTATTTCTCTAATTAAAAAAAAAAATTCACTGCCATCGTCGATTCCAACTCACAGCAACCCACTTTGGGTTTCTGAAGTGGTAAATCTTCACTGAAGTAGACTGCATAGTCTTTCCTTCTGTGGAGTGGCTGGTGGATTTGAACCATCAACCTTCTGGTTAGCAATCAAATGCCTTAGGCACTATGCCACCAGAGCTCCTTATATTTCTCTATATGGGCATTTAAATATACTGAGCCAGTTCTTCCAAGGGAGGACCGTGGTGGTACATACATTTGATAATTCTCTTACTACACATTTTCCTACCACCTTCCTTAAGAGAAAAATCCAATCTTCATTATTTCATTCCCTAAAGGTATTTAAGAGTTGCCTCCTTTGTGCGTTTCCACTGCTATAGTGCTAGGAGGACTGAACATGAAGTAGAGTCTTCTGAATGCCCTCAGAGAAAAGGCATTCCGCATAGTGCCTTGGAGGATTAAGTAGCATCCCTTGCCACCTGCTCCAGCCCAGCTTCAGGACAGCAGGGAGACATGAGAGGTGAGTGCAGTGAGTTTCTACTGGGAATACAAAGGGCTGCAGCGAGGAGGCACCTTGGGATTTTGGAATTGGTTCTTGGTTTAGTACGGAATTTATAGAACCGCTACAGGGCAGAGGGGTTGGTTTTGATCAAGCCGGGGAAAAAAGAAGAGGGAAAGGGAGAGGAAAAGGAAAAGAGGGAAAGAGAGAGAGACCAACTCTGAGTGGAGAGAGGAAATGAGTCTTTTAACAAAGTCATATTTCTTTCACTGCCCTAGGCAAATAGCTTTTGTGAAACTGTGCATATGAAAAGAAATATATCTTTTTTTTTTAACTTAGTTATCAACATCATTTGGTTTTGATACAAAAACAAATGGAAATTTACAATAAATTGAAAGAAAGCATATAGGGTCAAGGGTTGGTACAATGTTGTGATAAAGTGATTAATCATTTTCAGGCAATGTATTTCTTCTAACTGTTATCTTGATATGTCACTGCAGTTGGAGCAGACACTACTTGAGGAAGCAAAGAAAATATGAGTAAAGAAAAAGATAATTAAATCTCACTGGCTTAAACAGTGAAGACTATAAAGGATATAAGTAACAAATTTACAATGTATTGCAGTACAAATGAGCAGTATCTTTAATATAAAAGTTGCATTTCCATGAAGAAGCTGTTTAGTAACAAATACAATTATACTACATCCAAAACATGTCAAAGTTCTATGAGTCACACGTTTACAATGTCCGAGTCCACAAGAAATGTCACGGAGAGTAAGCCATCTGAAGGCCACTTCTTAGTCTGAAGGTATCAGAGCCCTTTAGTCTGAACCTCCTACTTTGAAAAGCTGCTCAAACATCTGTCCCATTGGACTCCATTACACTTGTTGATTCCACATTTGGCTTTTTCAGGACAAACTATTATCTTCTCAAGAGAATCAAAATGTAGGACTGAGGTAAAGAGATATCAACCACAAGGAAATTTTTGTCGGCACAAACGATATACATGAATACTTTTCAAAACACTGGTATATCTGACATGTGGGTCAGCCACAGATTTATAATACTGGCAGAAATAACACTTGAACACTGACTCGGAGAACATAAACTACTGATATACATTAGCAAAAGCACACCATACTCCTTTCCATTGCTTCACTGCACTTTAAGGTTTCATGCTCACATCTCAGGTTACCCTAACTTTTCTGGCTTTTTTTTGGGGGGCGGGGGCTCTTCATTTCCTATCATCTAAAACGACATATCCCCTCCACTCCTGAAGGGCTTAGTTATAAAAAGTCACATGCTATATATTCACCTTCAAAGACAACTTTATCATCTGTACCAAAGGTGTTACAGCATGCAGACTGCAGAATTGCATGTACTCAGATCATGTAGCCATGCCATAGCTCTTTGCAAGGTTTGTCAGTAAAAAGTCAACATTGGGTTTTATTCACTGTCAAAGACCAACCTTGCTAAAGCTTTGTTTACTTTTTAATACAGTAGTTTATTTGAATTTCTTTATGCAGTTCGAGGGGCCAGGACCTGACCGGCAGCGATCATGAGCAGAAGGTCAGGTTGTAAGCACGAGCCCACACCGTGACAGGCCCCTCCAGCCACTCACTGCTCAAGACTTCACAGGGACAGAAAGGCTGGCATTACATGTATGTGGCTTCCATAGATCTCTAAGCAAGCTGGAATTTTTCAGATCTAACAACAGGTGAATAATAAAAGAAACTAATAAAGGTAGCAAGACATTTCAAACTTTCCTTTGAATCAACGAAAAGGCACCCTGCTCCATACCCATGTGTAAAGCACTGCACCCCCATTCTAAAACAGGTACTTTTATTTACTTCAACTAATTTTCATTTAAACAAAATACTATTCTCTACCTAAACAGCTGATACTCCAAGAGAGGAAAGCATGATTATTTTTAAGTCAAAATCATGTTCTTATGCACTTAACTTTGAGATTAAATATATTATCTACAGGAAAAATCCACAAAATCTTTTTGAGATGTTGATCTAATTTTGTTGTTGTTATATGATCTAATTTTAGATTTAAATTATTTTAGGTTGATTTTTTTTCCCCTTTTAATTGTATATTCAGTGAGTGTTCAAAATAAACCTACAGGTGTCAATTGTAAATAATTAAATTAGATGTGAACTCATCAGGTGTTTAATGGAAAGAAAAAAAAAATTCTTTTGCCAAGATATT
>NW_006922154.1:1099444-1132278 GCF_000298275.1 Orycteropus afer afer | reverse complement strand
ATCATCATAAGAAAAAAAAAAAAAGGTGATGGGAAGGCAGGCCTTGCTCAGCTCTGACCCAGATGGGCTTCCTGGTGTTAGGAGAGAGCCACCACCACCACCACGACGATGCTAAAGGCCAAGGAGGTATCAGCTACATGGTGCGAGGGCAGGAACTGGGCACATGTCAATATTCCGCAGCCCGCCACTTCTGTGATGGCGTCAAACTCGATGTCCCACTGCTGTGCTGATGACTAGGAGACTCTAAATGAATCTTATTTACTGAGGAGACTAACAGACTTGGATGAAAAATGACCATGCCTGAAAATCAGAGTCTGTGAAAATAAAACCCTATCTTTTGCCGGGATATTAAAATGCCAACAGCCTCAGTCAAGCACACAAAGACAGGGAGCTTCAGAACCCACAGTGAACCCTACCATAGTTAATACAAGGAAAACTAAAGCAAACCCACTGCCACTTAAATCTATTCTGACTGATGGCTGTTGTTATGTGCATGGAGTCGGACCTGTCAACCCAACGCCATTCATAGCCACTCCTCCTTGGGCTTCCTGAAGCAGTATCACAAAGGAAGTAGATGGCCCAACCTTCCTTCCGATGGTTCTGGTTAGCAGTCAAGTGCCTCAGGCACTATGCTACCAGAGCTCCTATTCTCACTGACAGCAACCTTACAGGGCAGAGTAGGTCTGCCCCATAGGGTTTCCACACTTGTAAACCTTTACTCAAGCAGACTGTCTCCTCTTTCTCCCTCAGAGTGGCTGGTAGGTTTGAATCTCTGATCTTTTGGTTAGCAGATGTGTGCTTTAACCACTGCACCATCAGGGCTCCTGATACAAGGAAAGGGTAATCTAAGTAGCCAGATATAAGTATACTGTATATTCATTTTTTTTCCTAGTGGTTTTCATTTTTTTTTTTTTTCTTCTAGTAGTTTTCAGAGTTTGTTTTTTTAATTGTGCTTTAGGTGCAAGTTTATAGAGCAGAGTTTGTTTTACATTCAACATCTCGTGTACATTTAGAAACTTTCCAGATTTCATAAACCCATGTTCCTTATTATTCTGACCCAAGAGGCACAGAATCCATTTTAGGCATATTTCTTAATCTTGGAATCTTACTTTCTGAATTTATTCCAACACATAAATTAGGTAAGAAAAAAGCAGATATATGGATTTTTTTAAAAGAAACTGGGCCCTGTCATGGATCAAACTGTCTCATCCAAAAATATGTGTGAACTTGGCGAGGGGATGATTCCCAGTACTGTGTTTGATTATCTTCCATTTTGTGATATGTGGCAAATCCTAACCTCAGGCTCTGGTTAATGAGATAGGATCAGGTTATGTTAATGAGGATTAGGTTGTGTTTGTTATGCTCAACAGGCAGGATTAGGGTGGGATGAATCACCATTACTTAAGTCACCACCCTCACTCAGGTCACAGCTTGGATTCAATATAAGGGGAATTATGGCCTGCATCACCTTTTATGTCACGAGAAAAGGAGAGAAAAGCAAGCAGAGGAGGGACCTCAGTAACACCAAGAAAGAACACAAGGTGGAGCAAGTCCCATGGACCCAGAGTCCCTGCACTAAGAACCTCCCAGATCCAGGGCAAGATCAATGCCAAGACACTTGGAGATCTCCAAGGAATGCTTGGCCCACAGATGGTGAAAGGAGACAAGGATTCTCCCCAGGGCCCTCAGCAAGAGAAAGTCTTCCCCTAGAGCCGGCACTCTGAATTTGGACTTCTACCCTCTACACTGGGAGAGAATAAATATCTGTTTGTTAAAGCCATCCACTTGTGATCTTTTATAGCAGCACTAGATAACCACGACAGGCCCCTTGGTACTTTTAGTACACTGAGTACTGAGAGATTTACAGAGATACAATTAGAAAATTAAGGAAGAAGGAAAAGACACTAAATCTTTCATTTTCAAGCAATGAATTTCATTAATTCTTTCACTAAAATTACATCACTGAAGGAAAACCAGAAGTGGTTTTTCAGTTACTAATGAAGTGGTTCAGGGACCAAGGAACCCCTTGAGATGGGAACAATAATATAGTATCCGAGTTCTCTGCAAAAGACGACCTTGTACTGGCAAGTCTTGGAGGACTCCTGGTTGCAAAAAGAATACTGCTAAAGAAGCTCTTTACAAAAAAGTATCACACCCCCACAAAAACCTCTCCTACAAAATTCTAATGTCTTCTGAATCTCTGAAAGATCCTATTTTATGGTAGTCATGGCTTCATAGGTTATGGTTCCTCCTTATCTGAAACTCATGTCAGAATAAACGCAAATGGTGTGAATGTCATTGATGGCTCAGCCCCGGCACTAAGGGAAGATTGTGAAGAGTACCAGGAGCCTGCAAGCCCATATAGGCAAAGCTGAAAAAAATTAAAGAAATAAAATGTAACAAAAGTAATTTAGAGAGGTAGGGTGACTTCTAGTCTCTTCTAAAATACTATCCAGGGCCCTCTCAATTCCAGTCTCTAAAAAAAGTGTTCTGCAATGTGCTGTTTGATGTTTCTTATAAAGATTGACAAAAATAAATACTTAGAACAAGCAGAGAAAGCATGACTTCTGCTACACTGCTGAGGATGCTCAGGTAAAGGTAGCTTTGCTTTTATTCCATGGGGTCTGCAACCTGTTCTGACACTAATGAGGACTTGGGGTTGCCTTCTCTCACCAAGACTCGCTAGCCCAGAGTAAATAAACTTGTTCTTATCCTTCATGCCCAAACAGATCCTAACACATTTTTCTGTTTCCTGATTGTCATGCTTGAAAGATTCTCATTAATATGCATGAGGCTTAATGCCTAGAGACCACATGACTTGAGATCCTCTTTTAAAAGAGAACCTTGTTCATTCAGGAAAAAGTAAAGATTTGGTTGAAAATGCAGACCAGAGGGAAAAGGACTTACTCCTTTGGTCTCTATTACTGGGAAAACTTTCATAAAACCTATGGTCCCTTATCAGTGTGCTGACTTTTGCGCTGCCTCAACGAATCTCCTGCCACCTCCGTGTCAGCTGAACAGGGCTGTTCAGGGACGGCCCCTTCCACCTTCTCAGGTCCCACTTCTTTCTCTGCCATGTTGCCCTCTCTCAGGGTCCCCTGGTCATTAGCATCACTCTTCTCCTCATCGACACCAGCAGCCAAGTCGTCTTCCTCCTCCTCCTCCTCCACTTCGTCCTCATCACCTAGGTCCTCTTTCTCCTCTTCATCATCTACAAGGCTATCCTTGTTTTCTTCTTCATTTGAATCATCTTTTTCCTCCTCTGCATCCTGCAATTGTTCAGCACTTTGAGCCTCCTCTGACCTCTGATTCTCCTCTGTGGAGGGAAGAGTACAAAAAGAATGTCCTCTAAATAAGCAATAGTAATTCGGCACTCAATTGAGTGCTTTTAACTGTGAAGTGCACAACAACAAGGGGGGGGTGGGGGGAGAGAAGGCAAGAACTACTTGATGATTTTCTCCTTGAAGCTGGGATTCTCAGATTCTCTGCTGACATCCCAACCCTATCTGGGGCTTCTCAGTCCCTCTCTGGACATTTTACTGACTGTGTTGACTTTATGAGAACACGAAGGCAGGGAGGGCAAAGGTTCCTTTCCTCTCCGTATTTCATAGCTTGCTTACTGACCCCTTGGTCATGGTGATCAGCTCAGCAACGTGACTTAAGCTGAGCCAATCAGAGTACTCCCCAGGGTTTTTTTTTGTGGGGGGCAGAGTCAGGAGGAAAACCTCCTTTCTCTCTGCAGAAATTGCTAAGCTGATAAAATTTGAGTTGAGGTGTTGACAATCATTGAGTCAGGCAGAGAGAATCAGAAACCTAATATGACTTGGGCTATGTCTGAAACGAGAACCCCCCTGGACTTTTTGGTAACCTAATAAATTCTCCTTTTTTCCTCAAAAATAGTTTGAATTGGGTTTCTGTCACTTTCAAGAATTCTAGGGAACATAATATAGTTTCTAATTATCTACAGAAGGTTCAAAGCCTTGAAAACTTCAAAAACTACAAAAAATATGAACTTATTCAGTTTAATTTCCCACAAAATTCAGTAAATATATAAAGTCTCCATATAAATTCTCAAACATAGTCAGGACTAAAAACATGAGAATCCAGGACCACCTAGTTCCAGAAACAGCATGGGACAGTGCAGACTTTGGACTTGAACAGAAGTGTATTAAAAACCCAAGTCCCCACCTTTTGACTCTGTGATCTGTAACAACTGATCTAGCCTTTCAGAGCCTCTGTGTTCTCATCTGTAAAAGCAGTTGGGAGCCTGATAGTAAAGGACTTAGGATAGTAACTGGTACACTGTAGAAGCTCAATGAATGTAAATTCCTATCCCTCCCTTTTCATTCTGAAAAAAAGCCTGATATTCAATAATGAAGACATGCATTTAAAGGGAAAAATACATCAAAGGAAATATTCTCTAATTTAATAGAGACCAAACCAAAACCAAAGTCACTGCCATTGATTTGACACTGATTCACAGCAACCTCCATTGGGTTTCCAAGGCTGTAAATCTTTATGGAAGTAGACTACCTGACCTTCCTCCTATGGAGCAGCTGGTAGGTTTGAACTGCCAATCCTCTGGTTAGCAGCCAAATGCTTTAACTGCTACACTACCAGAGCTCCTTAATTTAATAGAACCATAAGTAAGAATTTTGGTTTGAATCTACCTAGAGAACCAATTTCAGAGAATTTTGGTTTGTCATCTAGCAAATCAAGGGTAATACACACCATTTGTATGAGCAAGAAAGGGCATACCACAGAATTCCAAGGATACTTTATTCCATGATTTTATTATGCTTACCAGAACGGTCAGATAAATGCCTAGGAAGTGGTACATAGAAACATTCTGACATTATCACCAAGACCTGGGGGAAAAAAAAAAAAGTGATCTTAGAGTTAGAAGGTAGGACATGTATTACCAAAGGGCCTCAAAATTAGGCCTTGCTTTTATACACAGATATTCTTAGACAAATAATTAGCAGTTGGTCAAAAGTCCTCAAAAAGGACAAGGTTATAATTAACAATTTCCTATTTTTCAACTATAACATAATGTAGAAAAATACTATTTTATTAATTTAGAGGAAAGGTCACAAAGTCAATTGTCTACAGATAGCCTGTTACAAATAGATGAATCAAGCAGGTATAAGACAAAGATACACTATCAGCCAAGTCTCAAAGAGCCTTTTTAAAAACACTATTCTAGACAAATCAATTTAGTCTGTATACAGGTTACCCATTGCCAGTGGGTAATCCCCAAATGAGCTGGAATTCTAAAGAGTACCATAAGAAACTTCTATAGAAGCAAACTGTGAGAAACCCGATCAAGGATGTGAACTAAGTCATATTTTAGACGTGACTGATGAGCTCCACTTCTGACTCTGACTGCAGGATGAGTCACATGCCTTGTTCCTTGATAACCTACAAGTTCCTTAAGGACAGAATCATCCAGTCCATGTTCTGTGGCTGGGTGATAAGGGTACAGAGCATTTAAAAAAGGGGAGAGCCAGCTGTAGCCGAAACAACTGGGAGTCACTCTCCACACTGTGACGCCACAGAGCTCCAACATAGGAAGATGCTGCCCAGGCTGCAGCCATCCCCCGGCAGGAAGGCTGGTACGTGGCTAACTCTCAGACTGCCTTTACTCTGAATAACTGACCAGCTCTTAAAATAACAGTAGTACTTCATACTGTATATTAGTACACTAAATGGTATTCTGAAATTTTAAAGAATCCACAGTCATAGTCCTTTCGATTCCACTTTATAAATATCAAATGAGTGCCCAGGATTATTTGTGTTCAGGATTATTACTATCCATATGTTCTTTTATTACTTTACTCAATATTTGGATTCACTCGGTTCAAGGTACCATATTAATATCTTGAGAGGTGGGACAGGTTGAAAAGGAAAAACAAAACAAAACAAAAAAAACCCCACAGTCTTGGCTCTTGAGAAGTATAGAGAAAAAAATGGCACTTTTTAAGTATAAAGCATTACGAAATATGACACTCATTAGAGAAATGGATAAAGTATTTTGAGATAAAGAGATTACAGTCTCAAGTGGCCTCGTTCAGCACCTTATTCCTTTACCATATTATTCAAATACCATTCTGTATGTGGCTAAGATGTGAAAACACAAGGTTGAGAAACACTTGCTTAGTTATAAACACTTCTTTAAGTTATTGGAAGTGTCATTTTGGAATAGCTAACTTAAGTTGGTATAGGAATGCAGGTGGTTTCAAGCTGTGTAACTAATTCACAAAAGATAAGAAAAACATACATAAGAAATCTAAGACTACTGAAGGCAAAATTCTAGCTACTGCATGGTTCTAACACATACTACTAATCAGAAGGCTGGTGGTTCAAACCCACCAGCCACTCCTCAGAAGGAAGGTTAGGCAATCTATTTCCGTAGTGATACTGCCTCAGAAACCCAAGGAAGGTTCGTTATGAGTCAGGTTCGACTCGATGGCACACAACAACTCTGGTAGCATAGTGCCCAAAGCACTTGACTGTTAACCAGGAAGTTGGTGGTTCAAACCCACCAGCCACTCCTTGGAAGGAAGGTTGGGCAATCTACTTCCATAGCGATACCACCTCGGAAACCCAAGGAGGGAGTTGCTATGAGTCGGGTCCGACTTGATGGCACATAACAAGAACAACACCACCACACACTACAGTTGTAGAAAAGGCATTTTGAACAAATATATGTGTTTACTAATTTCCAGAACTGTATTAGCAGACAATTTGAGTTTATTACTGCTTTAAATTTTGTATTATTATTTTGTTAAATAAAATTCTGTCCCTAATGTCTTATAAAGAAACTATGTTCTATGTCACTTAATCACTTGAACAGTCTGGGATCAACTCTATTCTTTCTTCAGGAAAGAAGAATATTCTTCCCTGGTGTCTTTTCTGCACTGATTATTTTAATGTAAGTTTCTAAATGAACTTAAGATACAAGCAGGCCTGACTCCATTTCTTGGACTTAAAGCCAACCTCAATGATAAAATTCTGAAAATCTTTGCATTAAGAGGAATTGTGATTGGTCTTCTAAATAGGCTCATATTCAAGCTGCATTTTCCATTAACTTGATCTCTGAATCACCCTGGACCTCACACCACTGCCCTTACAAGAGACTCACGTTCCATATACACTGTTAGAAATAAACTGTTACAAAAACCTCTACTCACTGCCGTCAAGTCGAATGCCATTCATAGTGACTCCTCCTTGGGTTTCCAAGGTGGCATCACTACAGAAGTAGATTGCTCAACCTTCCTTCCGAGGAATGGCTGGTGGGTTTGAACCGCCAGCATTCTGGTTAGCAGTTAAATGCCTTAGGCACTACGCCCCCAGAGCTCCTAGAAAAACCTGTTGTTGTTGTTATGTGCCATCAAGTCATCTCCCAGAACTAGATAATTGTTAGGAAAAGCAAAGATTACTATATTCCATTTACATCCAAAATCAAATCTCTTTAGGACAGAGCAATGGAGACATGGTAATTAGTGATAAAGTTCACACAAAAGAATGGGACATACCTAGGATATAACAGATGACACACTCAGGTATTTAAGTCCTATCCCTACCTTGGACATTAAAAGCAGCAGCTAAATGTCAAAGAATAGTTGTAATGGGAATTAAGCATGTTCATGGAAAAATAAAATCAAGTCTCCTTGGCTCCCTAGAGTTATGACTCTGCTGCATCATGTTATGACTTGCTATGAACAAAATTGCTAACACTTGAAACTTATTTTTAAAAAATCTTGCTAAAGAGCCAAAGTTCATTATAAAATATAGTAGACTTTATAATAATCTTAGCTAAGAATTTGTTCTTTTTAATTCATTTTTAGGAATCATCAATTATACTGTCATCATACAGTATTTGAAAGCTACATGATTGGTACAGCATAATGACTTTTGAGGACTTCTCCTTTTCTTAACTATAGCTAAAAGTGCAATAAAATTAGTAAGTTGTAGGTAAAGGGAAATATAATAAGTTATTTCACTTATATCAAAGAGTAAAACATGTAAAAATATTATAGTTGACTTGGGCAATTTACTTCCATAAAGACACCCCCTCAGAAACCCACGGAGGGTTTGCTAAGTCAGATCCCACTTGACGGCAGGGAGTTGGTTTTTTTTTTGGATATAGTTAAGTTTATTATTTCATTGTCATCTAAAACATACCTAGGGAGAAAAGGTATAGATACCTAGTGGGTATTTATTTTCATGGCCAAAGAAGACACTCTAATTTGCTTTGCATCTTACTTTTTCCACAGTAAGACTGGATTGCTCTATATACATTCTTGTAGACCCTCTCCTTGGAAAAACACCAAGGTGTATGTAAAAGGAGATGGTCAGAATCAGAGGTATAATGAGAGAATATAAACAAGAAAAAAAATCTCCTTGTTTACCCTCAGAATAAATTCATGGCTTTGGCCTTCTTAACAGTGTTCTAATCCAGTAGGCAATGTGCAAAATTACAACTGTCTTGGAAACTGACCATCTAACTCAAGTAGGGTCTCCATTTCTCCTTTCATCACTGCCTGTACTCTGGGCAGTGCATAGTTTTAGAATACACAGGAGACAGAATAAGGAAATAATGATTTAATCAATTTTCTATTATAATTCAAATTATCACTGAAAATGGTATCAAACAAGCAAATGTTATTTAACTTCTTAGGTTAAATATCACACAAAAGAATGTTTAAACACTACTTCTTCCTTGGGCTTTTTCTAGATTTACATGAAACCTATTTTATTTTAAAAACAGTAAAAAGACTGCATTATCTCTTACCAGACCCATGAAAAGGCCAAAAACCAAGGTGGCTATGACGAAAAAGACGTAAGAACACCAAACAGGAATTCCAAGGGTCACTGTCAAATAGTTGTGAAGATGCTGTAATCAGAAGAAAAAATACAAAATATTTGCATGCAATGAGACAAAAATATTTGATCCCCCCCCCCTTTAGTTATAATACAAGTTTGTAAACTTCCTCTCTCTATGTAAGCTCCCACAAAGGCCATCTAATGATTTATGCATTTAATGATTCCTAAGAATAAGTCAAATATGACACTGGGAATCTGAAAGTAAGAATTAAATTCATAGCTAATAAGAGTTATATTTTTTGTCACTTTCCTCTAATTGGGAGCTCTGGTGGTGTAGTGCCTAAGGCATTTGACTGTTAACCAGAAGGCTGGTGGTTCAAATCCAGCAGCCACTCCTCAGAAGGAAGGTTGGACAATCTATTCCATAGTGATACTGCCTGGGAAACCCAAGGAGGGGACTCTATGAGTCGGATCCGACTCGATGGCAGTGAGTTCGTTTCTTTTTCTCTAATTATTATATACACGTCAATGCTTACTCATAATATGGCCTCTACATAAAAAAATCCAACTTCTTGACTTGGGCTTTTACCATGATTAAGTAGAAACAAATTAGTTACAGAACACAAGCATTAACAATGTCTCCCTATTTCTTTTTGTGGTCAGACCCTCTTTCATTGCTCTACTCTTACCCATTCTTAACAACTTTCATAAAGTATCATGAAACATAAAATGTAGTATTAGACAGAAGAAACAGTTTTTCCATTAACTGATTTTAAGCAAAAAAGACCTTGTCTTTAAGTACACTATATATCCCGTCATGCTCACTGTTACAAGGGACTCTACTTGATGACAAACACAAAAGATGAATGAGTAGATACAATAATCTTACCTAAAAATTGTTCACATTCTACATCAGGCAGAAGTGACAGATAATAGCCTCCTAATTTGAAGTCATAGCCCACTTATATGTGGACTTGCAGGAGCCATGTGCTTCTTGGTGATGGTTCAGTGGTCACCAAGATGTCATCTATTTTAGACCCTTATACTGGGATGACATCAAGAGCATCATACATGAAGAAAGCAAACGATCATCAAAAAAACAGGAAAGGAAGACTAAAACGGATGTCAGAAGGGACTCAAAAACTTGCTCTTGAATAAAGAGTAGCTAAAGGAAATGGAAGAAATGACAAGATAAAAGAGATGAACAGAAGATTTCAAAGGGCAGCTTGAGAAGACAAAGCAAAGTATTATGATGAAATATGCAAAGACCCGGAGTTGGAAAACAAAAAGGAAGAATATGCTCCACATTTCTCAAGCTGAAAGAACTGAATAAAAATTCAAACCTCAAGTTGGAAAACTGAAGGATTTTTATGGGCAAAATATTGAATGATGCAGGAAGCAACAAAAGAAGATAGTAGGAACCCAGAGTCACTGTATCGAAAAGATCTGTGTTCAACTATTTCAGGAGGTAGCATATGATCAAGAATTAATGGTCTTGAAGAAGTTATTCAAGCTGCATTGAAGAAATTTAAAAAAAAAACCCTCCAGGAACTGACGAAATACCCAGTGAGAAGTTCTAATAATGTGCACGACATGTAGCTTAATGCTTTTCTCGATGACTCGGAGCCATCATCAGGATTAAACCCTGAAATGTGCCAAAGTACTACAAGATATGGAATGCCAGGCTGCCTCTGTGCTGACCTGTGGATTATTTCTTTATAAATAACACCTAGTGATTTACTTCATTCATATACCAAAAAACCAAACTCACTGCCGTCGAGAAGAGTTACACACTTCCCAGTATATTCAAAGCATCTTATTTCAAAAAGCTCCACTTCAATCTTTTGTAAGCATCAACTTTCTCTAAGTAATTTGTTTTGAGCTTCTTAAAGAGACCCTGCCATCTTGTGGTCTTTGTGGTAATTATTATTAAAGACTCATTAATCAAGTGTTTTTGTAACAGCAGACGTAAGTCTTTATCTGTTTATTTGTCTGAGTTCACTATGGTTTTAGAGTCCCTTAAGAGTGTTAGGAAGGAGCTCTGGTAGCGTAGCGCCTAAGGCACTTGACTGCTAACCAGAAGTCTGGCAGTTCAAACCCACCAGCCATTCCTTGGAAGGAAGGTTGGGCAATCTATTTCCGTAGTGATACTGCCTCGGAAACCCGAGGGGTCACTGTGAGTCAGATCTGACTCAATGGCACATAACAACAACAACAAAGAGTGTTAGGATTCATGGTAGTAGGTACTTGAAGTTTTGCTTCCTAGGAAAAAATGGTAATTTTGCTTATAGAAAATATTGTCCCATGTTCTATGTTGTATGTGCTCACTACAAGGAAACTCCCTACTTCATTTATTTGAAACTTACAAAAATGTCACCTGACAGGGTTAATACCTTGTATTATTATAAGAGATGGCTGATTTTGAGCTAATTTTTAACTACATACAAATTTGTGCAAGAGGACTGAATGCAAACTTGGACTAGAATGCGTGAAAAGGAAATTACAATCAGTGGTCAAATGGATTTAAGGAATGGATAGGCCAAAGCTTACATGGATCAGAGATACAGTCTTTCTTCCCTAGGGAAGCCAGCACTCCCTCTAGGAATCTGAACTACTGCAGACAGGATTAGATGGTGCCCAAGGGCACCTGGCCAGCAACCCCAGAGCTTAGAGTCTTCTTCAAAGCTGACTCACCTCGAAGAGCACACACTTTTTCCATTCAGATTCCATCTGCTTTACAGAATATATTCTAAGGAGCTCTAGGACAAGCCCTGTAGTCCTTCAGACACAGATCAGAATCATCAAACTATCTCCCCTGCCTGGGAGCTGCTAGGAAGACTACTCAATAACGCCATGGGTTCACTTCGCACCACGTTTTACCCTCACAACACCAGGGGACCACTTCACAGCATTCTGTGGGCTACGTGAGAGCCACCTTGTGATATACACTACTTCACTGTAACAATGTTGTAGATTTAAAAAAAAAAAAAAAGGCAAGAGAAGGCAATCTACTATCTATATTACAGGGGAATATTTTGAACTTCTTAAATTCACTCTTACAATCTAGACACTCACAGTCTTTAAATCTCATGAAGGGATATTTATAAAACATTAAACGTTCTGTAATGTCAATTTAATCATAAGTGAAGGTAGTATCCATCACACATACTTCCTCCCTTAAAAATAAGCTAGATTTTGCCATATGCCTGCATCCCTTCATAATAACAATTACATTTAGAAGAGGTAAATTACATCCTGTTCAGTGAATGGCAAAGATTCACCAAATCCAACAAAACAGTGTTTTAAGTATGTTCAAATGCTAAACCTACTTAGCAAAAACATACACTTTATGACTGCCATAGAACTCTATTTTCATCCTGTTAACAGCTTTGGTTAAAAACAAATCAATAAAAAGGTAAAGTATTCCTTGTTGCCAAATCAGAAAGGAAATTACGGTAAAATAACAAACACAACAATGATTAATGAATATAACCAAAAAAACCAAATATATAACCAAATAACCAAATATATAATGAATATAACCAAAAAATCCAACTATTAACTATGTAGAAGGGGTCAGGTTCTGTGCAAAGCATTCAAAGTGTTCTAGTAACAACAGTGTACAGTCAGGATAAGAGATATACTACCTTACACATGAGGTGGGAAATAATGACTTGTCTCTCTAGAAGAGAGAAAGATAATGCCTCTCTGCATCATTGTAGTCAACTCTCAAAAGGAGAAGACAGAAAGCCTGGAAAGTCTCTCCTGATACATGTGTCAGAGGCAAAATCATCAACCCCTGGATTTCTAATTCTAATTGTGTCACCAGACCAATATTAGTATTTCCCAAATTCAATTTTTCAACATCTGTGTGTGCACTCTGCATTCCTTAGAAATCTCCATGTGTCTTGGCATCAATCTTCCCCTGCGTCTAGTTTCCTAGCGGAGCCCGGGTCCAAAGGATACACTCCACTCCTGGTACTTCTTTCTTGGTGGTAGAAGATCCATCTCATCTCTGCTTGCTGTTTAATCTCTCTTATATCTTAAAAAAGGTTGACTCAATTATCTATTATACAAATTATCTATCCAATGATCTCTGGGACACAAGGTGAAAGCAGGACACGTGCAGGATCTGGCTTACAGAACTGTTAAAGAAACGTCCTCATCTCAAACAAAACATATATAAGGCTGGTGCAGAGTTAAGGCGGCCAAGGGCAGATCCAATAAAACCCCTAAGTTCACAGGAACTCAACCCAGTAAGTGTCTCATCACCAGGTGAATCCAGCATTCTGAGGACCAGCTTTTATCTCCAAAATGCCAGACCTAGCAAGCTGTCTTTACTCTTAAGGCACAAACTCGTAGATTTTAAGGAAGCACAGCTGAGTAGGCTCTGATGTTTTAAATATTGCTCTTGGTTTTGCATTCTTCTTACCAATGAAGAAATATCAGAAATTATAAGACAACATAAAGGACATTTAAAAATTCAGTCATAATTCCAGTATCAGAGATAATCATTGCTAATATTTCCTAATGTCCATCCAGGTTTTCCTTGTACACACACACAAACTCCATTAAGCACAATATTACACACACTGTTTTGCTCATTTCCTTCACTTCTAACATGCATCTCTCCCTATGAAGGTATCTTTATCTAACCAGCTACCGACCCAGAGAGACTGCTTCTGAGGAAAGTGAACTTGTATTGGTCCATGTATACACAAATATCTAAGTAGGATAGAAGAGTTCCTGGATGGGCATCAATAATCTTGCCCCACTGTATTAACCACTGTGTGCTTTCCTTCTTCTGTGTTTTTATCTTACCTTCTTTCTCTCACACTTTACAATCTTTTGGGTCTAGCTCCCCACTCCCCACCACATGATTTTCTTCTGAAAGTCATGTGACTGTCTGGTGTTAATCTGGTTGCACTGCAGTTTGGTATTATCTAGAGACAATTGAAATAGATTATTTCTCCCTCAATTATTCATTCATCATTGATGCAAGAATCCCAGGCAAGATGAAGAGCTAGCTAAATAAACTAATTAAGCCAGTCAATATAAGGACTGACAGAGTAAGCAGTTCTATAAAGGCAAGCAAGGCAAACCACCTAGACGTTCAAGTGGGAACCAGAGACCTGACAGATGGCCAACAGGGTCCCACCAGGCCAGATATCATACTCCTTACGAATAAGAGGCCAAGGCTTGGATTCTAGAAAAACCTGTGGTGTGAGCCTTCTCATAAGAATATTTCCTTTAGCTTATATTAAAAATATATGTTTTCAGGTAGGATTGAAGTAAAATGAACTGTAAGTATGTAAAGGATATAACTTGATAAATTTTGATGTACGATACAATCATGAAATAATTACATTATCGAGATAATGAGCATTTCCTTCACACCAAAAACTTTCCTTTGACACTGGCCATACAGAGGTTACAATCTACTAAGAAATAAAGCATGCATATCATAACATGAGAAACAACATTGCCTGGTGACCAGCAATGAGTGTTAAATAATAGTATGGTTGATAAGAACTATGGTATAGAAATTCAGAGGAGGAAGAAATTGTCGTGGCAAATTAGGAATGGCTTTACCATTTCCAAATTCACTTTTTTTTCTTTTCTAATGATACTTTATTGTGTTTTTGGTGAAGATTTACATAGCAGTTTCTATATTAAACAATTCAGTTTCTATATTCAACAATTTCTATAAAAATTGTTCAGTATCATTGACATTCTTCACAGTCTTATTATGTTCAATATGGTTATTCCATTAACAATATTTTTTAAAGATATGGAGAGGAAAAAAAAAATGCATATAAATTCTTAAAAAATAAGATACTATTAAAAAAAAGGGAGAATTGTAAAAAAATCTAGTTCTAGTAAGTGGAAACTATGTCTATTCATTGACATTAAAAAGTTAATGTCTGACTTAAACAACAGATTATTCACTGCTGGAGTGACCAGGAAGACAGATCTGAAGAATTACTCAGATGTAACAGATAGAAAAAAGAAACATAAAAGGAAGATTAAGAGAAATGGTGGATATAATGAAAAGGTTCACAATATATGGAACAAGAGTTTCAGAAGTCAAAGATAAAGAAAGGATACAGATAATAGACGAGAATGTTCCAAAATTGATAAAATAAATAAATTTCTCTATTAAAAACCATGAGACATACACTCTTTCCAAACATGGACAAAGAGTAAAACTGCAGAACACCAAAAAAAAACACCAAAAAATCTTAAATTACCTTCAATGGAACAAAAGCAGAAAATAAAATGCAGATTTTCAATTCGGTAACAACAGAGGTCATAGGGCAACAGCTTCAGTGGATGAGAAAAAAACGAATACCAGTCTTGAATTCTACTCATATTTAAACTCTCATTTGAGAGTAAGGGAAAAATAAAGACATTTTCAGCCAATTAAAGATGACTGTCAGACTTTCACCAAAAGAGCCATAAAAAGACACATTTTAGAAAGAACTTGAACCTAGCAAGAAGACAAGAAGCAGTGCGGTGAATATTAATTTGTAAATACATGGGCAAATCTATGTGCACTGACAATATAAGACAAAAAAAAAAAGTGATTTGGGGAGTAGAAAAGATTGAAATAAAATCCTAGATTATAACAACATTCAAACATTCAACCATACTAAGACCTTTGCATTATTCAGATGGGTGGCTTTAAGGATTAACTTTAGATCTTTCTTTTAAGTACATAAGTTGAAATTTAAGGTGGCTTCTAATGAAAATAGAACAACTTCCAAATTATTGGAGGGAAAAGGGAAAATATTATATATTCAATAAATCCAAGAAATGGTAGATAAGAAAAAAAAAATTTAAGCTAGCAAACAGGGATTAAAAAAAAAAAAGAATGGCAGAAATAAACTAAATGTGCTTCTGATCCTAATAAATACAAATGGACAAAATTAATCAGTTCAAAGATTTACTCCTTGCTATATGTTTTATAAAGGCACTCTGATGGTGCAGTGGTTAAGGCATTTGACTGCTAACCAAAAATTTAGTGGTTCAAACCCACGAGCTGCTCTGTAGGAGAAAGATGAGGCAGTCTGCTTCCATAAAGATTTAAAGCCTTGGAAACCCTGTGGGAGTTTGGTTATTGATTTATAAGGTTTAGAAAGGAGCTCTGGTGGTACTGTGGTTAAAGCACTGGGCTGCTAACCCAAAGCTTGGCAGTTTGAACCCATCAGCTGCTCCACAAGAGAAAGATGAGGTAGTCTGCTTCTGTAAAGATTTACAGTCTTAGCAACCCTATGGGGCAGTTCTACTCTGTCAAACAGGGTTGCTGTAGTTGGAATCAAGTCAATGGCAGTGGGTCTGGTTTGGGATATATGCTTTACACAAGATTCACTTAAAACATAATAGCTACAAAAAGGTTGAAAGTAAAGAGCTAGGTAGAATAAGAAGATATTCTAGACCAATTCTAACTGTGGTGGTTATGTCTTTGTGTCAACTTGGCTGGGCCTGGTTGAGTGGCTGGGCGCGGGTGGTAGTTATTCCCCATGATGAGACTGGCAATCAACTCCATGGTGGGATCTACCACAAGCAGCTGAGTAGCTGCCTTTGGGTATGTGGTCTGCTTCCTGTATATAAGAAGCCTTGGGGAGTGGTCTCTAGTATATGGCACGCTTAGACCCTGCATGTAGCCATGTCGTTGCTCAGCAGCTTGCTATGCTCTGCCGACGTTGGGACTTACGATGGACTTAAGTTAATGGCCTGCTGTGTGGTTTGGTAATATCAGGACTGTGCCTTTTTCCTTGTCAACCTTGGGGCTTCTCAGCCTCAGCAGCCAGCAGCTGTCTGAGTGAAGAAAAGCCTCTAGCTCCAGTGGGCCAGGAGCAGGAGGCAAAGCTGGACCTCAAGGATGAGGGGCTTTCACCCAGCTCCTAGAGCCTGGCACTTTAAACTTGGACTTAAAGCCTCCAAATTGTAAGAATAAACTCTTTGTTTGTTAAGGCCACCCCATTTGTGGTATTTCTCATCAGAGTGGTACTAGGTAACAAGAACACAACTAAAAAGAAAAATTACAGTTATTAGTATTAAATAAAACTGAACTTATAAAAATATGAAATTTTAATTGTATCAAATTTTACACTTCATCTTATAAAACTTTATTCTTCCCTTTCTACACACCTAGAAAGACAGCATAAACATACGTATAAATGCTACACATACTGTACTTCTCAATCACTAAGAAAAGCATCGTACCTGATTATTCAGAGATGGGTCTTATTCTATTCTCTGTACTATTCTATTCATTGTACTGCAAAAAAACTCACTGCCATAGAGTCAATTCCAACTCACTCACAGTGACCCCCACTGGGTTTCCAAGGTGGTAAATCTTTACTGAAGTAGACTGCCCCATCTTCCTTCTGTGGAGTGGCTGATGGGTTTGAACCAGCCAACTTTCTGGTTAGCAGTCAAATGCCTTAGGCACTATGCACCACAGCTCCTTATGTACTGCAAAAGTAGCCATAAACAATATGCAGAGATTGAACATGGCTGTGTTTTAATAAAACTTAAGAAAACAAAACAGAAGTAAAACCACATAAGGCCTTTTACACTGAAAGGGTTTCATTACTGAAATAAGAAAATGTGACTTTCATACAATACTTATGGGTCCCTATTCAGCTCATGTCTTTCCATACAAAGGTATCACATGAGAAAAGTTGTGTGGCTTAAAAACAAAATGAAAATATAAAGAGAACCCAACAAATGTTTGTTTCCTTACTGTTTAGAAGCCACATTATTTGTCTTAAATAAAAATCTCTGGAAACAAAATTTCAAAGAGTATATTTAAGATCACTTACCCATATCTTGCCAGAGATGCTAAAAAGACCAGCCATTCCAGACATTCTAAAAATAAATAAATTAGTTAATACAGAGAAAGAGAACCACTGGTTACTTATGAAAAGTAAACCACAATTCAGGTCACAGAGATGGCCCCTTTACTAACCCTTCCACTTCTTGCTATATAGAAAATCACATGACTGGCTGATTAGTCTCCTTTCATACTGCCCAGTCTCACTGCATTTCTTTAGATTCTGAGCTTATAGCAAATTTCCTTTTTGCTCTCTTCAAACCTTACCAATCCTCCTCTCCCATTTACTCTCAGCTACAAGACACTCCTTGGATGTCACTGAGAAATCAGAAGCCATCATTTGATCTCTCTTACCTCTCCACTACTAAATCTGAGCCTGGCAACTACGTACATCCACATTCTCTTGTTACCACAGAGAAACTCTATCTGCCCTAAAAACCAAAATCCGTTCCACTGACAATTCCAACTCATAGCAACCCTAAAGGACAGAGTAGAACTGAGCCAAAGGGTTTCAAGGATGTCATTTCTACAGTCTACAGAAGTAGATAACCAAGTCTTTCGTCTTGAAGAGCACCTAGTAGATTCGAACCTCTTTCTTTCAGTTAGAACCGAGCACTTAACCACTGTGCCACCAGGGCTATCCATTCTACCACAGTCCAACTTCTTCACTGTGCCTTGGATATCATCCCTTTTGTCTTTTTAATGACATAGCTCTTTCAGTCATTCTCTCTTTCTAGGATAGCAATTTCTCCCTCTTTGACATGCAAACATGTTCTGCTTTCTTTCATCTTTTAAAAATAGCTTGCTGACCCTCTAGATACATAGATAAACTTCTCCAAAAAACAGTCTATACGTGATATTTGTTCTCCATCACCATACATATGTATTTTAACTCATTTGAATCTGGCTTCCATCCTGACTACTCTACTAACACTACTTATCAAGGCCATGATGACCTCATATTACTTCATTCAATGTCCATGTCTCACACTGTTCTTTCTTCACTTCTTGGTAACATGGGATATAAGCAGCTACTTCCTCCCTCTTAAGTGCTCTTTGCTTGGCTTCTTGGAAACCACACCCTCCTTTCCTCTGCCTCACTGGTACTCATTTCCATTTCCTTTTGCTGTCTCCTACTCTACCTCACCTCTCATGTTAGGGTCTCTTGTGGCTCAGTCCTGAGCACTCCTCTCTCTCCCTCTCTCCAGGTAATTCCATCCCTTCTAAGGCTTTGAACACTGTCTATACACTGATGACTCCCGGATTTGTATCTGTATACGACTTCTCCATGGAGACCTAGCTCATGTACTCAGCTTGAAAATTCTACAAAGAAATCTGCATCTCAAATTTGTCCAACAAAGAATTCTTGATTTTCTTTTGCTCAAATCAGTAACTGGTATCAAAATCCACCAAGTGCTTAAACTAGGGATCCAGAAGTTTTTATTTGTGAATCCACCTTTTCTTTCACCTTGGTCAAATTTATCTTAAAATATATTTTATATCAATCCATTCTCTCCATATCCCTTGCTACCATCTGATCCAAGTACCATCATCTCTAGGCTGAACTACTAAGACAACTTTCTAACTGGTCTCACCTCATCCATACTTGTTCCCTCAAATCTCTTAAGAGTCAGTTTCTCATTGCATGTATTGATAAAATTCAAGTTATTCACCATGGACACAAGGGCATGAGTGGCCCAGCTTTGGCCTATCTCTCTTATTCAGCTATTGCTAGTACCTTTCTGCTCCTCAAATACACCAAGCTTTTTTCTAAATTGGAACCTATGAATATACTATATCCTATCCTATCCTAACTGACTCACATCTTCTATCTACCTTGTCATCATGGCCAAAAGTTATTCTTAGAAGTATTCTGTTAGGAAGCCAAACTATGACACCATACATTTAATTTCCCAAATAAGATATAAGAGCAATTTCTTTATGAACTATAATTAAAGAAGTTACTCCTCTATCTTATCAGTAATTTAAAAGGAAGAAAGAATAGTAAATGGTACTCAATACTAAGTTTTTTTCAAGAGGAAACAATCGGCATGGCTTATGCAAAAGCTCAAGGAGAAGCTTTCTATAACTCATCCAAATCTGCTTAATTTCCAGTACACTAAGAATTAACTCAAACATATATGGGTCATAAAACTAAAATACCATGTGATGCAAGTATGGTCATGTGTGGTCTGAGGCACTGGAAGGAACTATGCAGGAAAATGCAGGCTTTCAAGGCCCCAGGGTTGTTTACTTGATACCTCTTGTTTTATTAATGATATCTTGTCATTGAAAAAGTAACAAGTTACGTTAGAGAAGCCGGAGATTTCCAGCCAGTCAGAGGCTCAACTGATTGCCATTTCTTCTCTACAATATAATTCTGCAGGTCTTCAAAGATTCCTGGGCCCCGGTAACGGCGGAAAATCCCATCCTTTGCACTATAAATTATAAAACAAATAGAAAAAAAATCCATTAAAATAGCAGGTGCTACAGATAATAAAAACCAAACTGATGATTAGTTTTAAAAAATGAACTCCATTCTGAATTTTCATTGGCTAACATAAAGAAAAAAAATTATAGTCAGACATAAATTAGAGAGAATGCATAAATTTTAATCTATAGAAATGAGAAATTCCAAAGCTGAAAACATTAAATATTCTTTTATCACTATATAATTTGTATCTATAAGCAAAGTTCTTGATAAGATTTAATTTGCTAAATTACTTTTTATTACTTTTGCTACTAGTTATTTTAACTTTTCTCTTACAATAGCAAAATAGCAATGTTATCAAGTCAAAAATACTGTTTCCACATTCCCAAAATTATGTTACTCAATTCCTCCCCTCAGAATCAACAAAACACCTCTTACTCTCACATCTCCCTCCTGGCTTCCCTCCCTCTTATCTTCTTGCCACAGTTAAGCTTCCTACAGAAGTCTACATTTGTTATTTTCTCCTCTTTGATACTTGGTACGAATGTCAGCTCTGCTTTCATGACTTCATTGAAACTGCTCATATTGGGGGTCCTCACAGCTCTTAAGTACCAAATCCATGAAATACTTTTCTGCCAATTTTATTTCACTTGTCTTTGGCACTGTCTACTGTAGCACACCAACGCCACTTCCTTCCTCCTTTCTAGTGGCTTGACATCACTATCTGGACTTCTCTCTAGTATTCTAATCATCCCTTCTCAGTTTGTCTTCCTCTGCAGATAAGCTAATGTTGGTCAATCCCAGGTTCAGTTTTTGACCTGCTCCTCTTCCCATTAGATCTGTTCTTTCTAGATATATTTAAACCGTTATCTACCTCAATGCCGATGAATTCCCAATATGTATTTCCACCATAGATCTTTCTTCTGAGCTCTAGATTCTGACAAAAAAAAGTCACTTGAATTTCTCCACTTGGAAATTAGTATCTTTTCCATTCTGGATGTTATCTCCCAACCTCATCTTACTCTAATGGTTCCTTATTTTGAAATGTGGCAATAGCTTTCATTGGTTATACATGGCCTAACTCATAGACTCTTCTTTCTCTATGGTTAATTGGTCATCAACTAATCCTACCTTCTAAGTATTTCTGGAATCTCTTTCCTTCTCTTTACACTGCCATTACTCTGAGCCTCTCTAGCCTCATCACCTAGTATGACCCAACTGTACCCTATGGATCAACCATATAGAACTAGTTACAGATCTCAGAAGCTACTGCATTTTCTCCTGGGTGTTTACATGGTGTGTCTTCTATCTGGAAAGGCCTTTTCTGAAACCTTCTCTGCTTAACTAATCCCTACCTACCTTTTAAAAATCATTCCCTCATTTATATCATCAGAAAATCTTCTCTGACTCTTCCTCCCCATCTCATCCTTGCTTGAAATTAGATTCTCTTTCTCTGCATCACTGCAGGCATACCTCTCTTCTGATAGTTATTATTCTGTGCAGATCAGTCTTTCTGCTATCAAGTGTTACACTGATGAATGGTGGTAATGGAAAACAACAAAATCCCTGGCACACATCAGTTATTTTCTAATCTCTGTAAGACCAGAATATTATTTAAACTTACTGAAAAAATGCTGGAAGTGTAGTGACAAAGAAGCGGCCACTCAGACCTACAAGAAGCATAAACAAGAAATAGTTAAAAGTCAAACTCAATGTAAGCCAAGCACTAACTTAAGCAGTCTTCAGTTTGCTTTCATAATCATATAATCTAAATCATTGCAACATATGAGTCACATTTAGTATTTATTTTTTGACTTAAATTTTATTTTTAATCATTTCCATTTACCTAACATTTTTCAGTCACTGACATGCAATTTGCTTCTCTCTTCAATGTGTTACCCTGAAGTTTTTCTGGCTTGAACTCATTTGGGATTGTGTGGTGGTTGAGAGGATGTGTTTTGAATCATATAACATGGGATAAATTCTAACTTCTCCATTTAATAGCTCTGTGACTTTAAATAAATTATTGAGGCACTCTGAGCTTCAGCTAGCTCAACTGAAAAAACGGGGATTTGAAGCCCACTCTTAGGATTGTTCTGAGGTTAGATTAGGTCAAGTGTGTAAAGTGCTTAGCACAGTGTGTGGTACCACATAAAGGACTCAACAGATTGTAGGTATTAAGTATGATATCAGTTATAAGTTTAAAAAGAATGAACAGTATGAAATACTTAACAAGATCACTTTTTCTTTACACATTTTTAATTTCCAAGTGCTGTAAAGAGAATGTACATTAAACATACTTTCTCAATTTGTCTTAGCAAAACCTTTACTGAACACTCACTACATGTTAAGTACTATACTGGAAACACATTAGAACGCTTAAGTCACTCAGTAAATATTTACTAAACATCTTTTTTGTTCCACGGACTATGACACACAGTCAAGACACACAAATGAACAAGAACATGTATAGTTTTTGTTCTCCCGTAGAGCTTATAGTACCAGAGAAAAATAAATTAATCAAATAATCACAATCATGACTAAAACTTGAGAGAGATTTTAAGAAAGAGTATGAACAAAAACCTGAATGAGATGTTTACAGATGAATCTTTACAAATAAATAATATTGGGCACCAGGAGTGAGTAAGCCTGGTTCTGATAGAAGAGGAAAGCTAAAGGACTCTCCTGATTACAGGGGAGGAGGCTTCTCTGGGCTATCCCAGCACAGAAAAATGACATCATTTTCAAACTTCTCATCACTTCTGTCTTTTTTACCCAAGTACAATCTGGACAGAAGCAAACATTCTCCATTTAAATCAAGTCATTCAAACTTTACATCTTTCTAGTCATCAATTTGAAATCTGAAGTTTTAGTTTTAACAGTATGGGCAATTTGCTTTTCCCCCATTTATAAATTATAAATTAAATCCATACGGAATATAGTAATATACTAATTGATGAGTATTCCCAACAAAGGATCCTTTATTTTTCCTCCTAGTAAACCAAACATAATAATAATAATAATAATAATAATAGTTGTTGTTGAGTCAATTCTAACTCATGACGACCCCCTCTGGGGAGAGCGGAACTGCAGAACAGCACTCCACAGGGTTTTCTAGGCTGTGACCTTCAGAAGCAGATGGTCACACCTTTCTTCTGCGGGTCCAAATTTCCAACCTTCAGTTAGTAGTCGAGCGCTTAACTGATTGTGTCACCCAGAGACTCCTAAATCAGACCATAACCAAAAAACCAAACCCTCTGTCATCAAGTCGATTCCAACTCACAGTGGCCCTATACGGAAGAGTTTCCAAGAACCTCCAAGAGTTTCCAGCACCCCATAGAATTTCCAAGGCTAAAATCTTTACAGAAGCAGAAAGCTACATCTTTTTCCTATGGAGAAGCTGGTAGGTTCCAACTGTCAACCTTCAGTTGGCAGCTGAGTACTTAACCTCTGCACCACCAGGGCTCCTTTCATTAGACCAAGAGGACTCTAAAACATCCCTATGACATTTAAAGGAAACAGAGTACTCTGAAGGTAAAAAAGCAATGTCACAAAAAGAAATATTTTCTATATACATTTATCACTGTACATTAAAAAATAGAAGTTGCATCATCGGCAATACAAAAACACAAGGGACCTGAGAAGTCAGCTGAGGAATGTAACAACAAGCATCTCTGTCCACAGGGCATTTTCACCTTTAACAATGCTTGCAATTCCACCCTAGCAGGGAACAAGTGGAACTTTTAACTCTAAATTTTCACGGGAAAGAAGTATTAGTATTCCTAACTATGTAAAAGCAGCTCTAGTAGCACAGTGCCTAAGGCATATGACTGCTAACCAGAAGCCTGGTGGTTCAAACTCACCAGCTACTCCTCAGAAGGAAGGCTGGGCAATCTACTTCTGTAGTGATATAGCCTGGGAAACCCAAGGAGGTGTCACTATGAGTCAAGTTCGACTCGACGGCAGTGAGTAACTATGTAAAAATGATCGCATGCTTTGGTTTATAAATAATTAATAGAAACATTTTCATATTTCACCTCCTTCCTAGCTACACATCCTTACAAACACTAAAAAATTTCATCTAAGGAGTTATGATGTTCAGGAATTATGCTCTGTTCTTAATGTTAACTATTTAGATTTTGTTTTTTATCAGAACAATAAAATAGGGATTCTACTAAATGTCAGGCATCCTTTAAAACAATTTTTTAAATATATTCTTTTAAATTCCTACCCAAATTTTAAGTCATCATGGGCCACGGGAAAAAAAATATAATTTTATAAAAATTATTAAAAAAATTATAATTAGTATATACTAAACCAAAAAAACCAAACTCACTGCCATCCAGTCAGATCTGACTCATAGCGACCCCTCCTTGGGTTTTCAAGGTGGTATCTCTACAGAAGTAGATTGCCCAACATTTCCAGATGTAAATAACACTTCGCTATGCTTAGTTTTCTTTTGAGTGTTCCTTATCTTACCTACTACGTAGAAAGGGAAAGCTCAGGGAATTCTACAGCCAGCTTGACTGGGGTCAAACGCCAGCTCTGTGTCTGTCTAGTTATAATCTGGGACAGGTACTTGAATGATTTATATTTATAAAGCATATACACTACAATGTCTGCCATATCGTGTGTACTCCTTGGATTGCAACACACTACTAAGCTCTTGAAAATTAACACCATAGGAAATTCATAGCAATATAAATGTGACTTCTGAAAGACATCAACCAGATTTCTCCTCATCTCTGTGATCCAAAAATGTCCTCTAACCTTTTGTATACATACCATGAAGTATCAAGGGAAACTTTCATTACCTGGAAATCTGAAGCATGACTACCTGGGAAAGAGAAGCACTAACCAGGTTCTGATGTTGTGGTTTCAGGGTATAAAAATAAATTAGGTAAATATCTTAACCAAGAATTTTAACAGCACCACAGCAACTCATTTCAAGGTTTAGTAATGTCTCACTTCAAGAAACTTCAGAAAGTGTGAAAAAAACAGTGCATGTTTAAACTACAAGTAAATAAACTAAAAGTTTCCCAAAATTTCTGCATGGTTTTTGTACTTCAAGGGTAATTTCCACCCTAAAATGATGACTCTATTTAAACATATAAAGGGCATACACCTAGAATGCCAAAAAAAAAAATCTTATCAGCAAACCTATCATAAATATATACAGCAAAAGTCAAAAAGTTAAAGGAAGAAGATAAATTATTATATGAAATTACACCATGATGCACAAAAATAATTTAGAGCTCTATATTAAGAAAATAGGGATAGTTAATATATTTGTTCTATTACTAACTGGCTTTATTGCCTTGGCATGTTACTGAACCTCTCTGAGCCTCAATTTTGTAATGTGGAGATGAACAGTTTTTCACAGAGCTGCTGTGGAGCTAAAATGCATGTAAGGTCTAAGCATGGTGACACCCTGAAATAAATATTCGGTAAATGTAGTTATTATCACCAGGGAGTAGCAGAAAGAAAACACAATAAAAAGTAGACCTAATCTTGAGATTGAAATAGCGTTGTCAATATAATAGAACACAAAAAGACTAAATTTTACAAAATTTAAAACAAAACAATAATTAAACTGCAGTAAACTAAATAGCTTCTGTAATAAATTGAGTGTTTTAAAGACAATGCTTATTCTTGGTCGTGGTGGGGTCTGATTTACCTCTCATCACCCACAGGTGCTCTGTGAGCAGCTGCTGTTTTCCTGTCCTTGACAACTAAGCTCATCTGCATGGAACAGAAGGTTCAAGTACATACTCATTAAATTTAACTTCCCAACGTCAGCTTCGACTGAAACATCACCCAGTTTATGCAGTATTAAACAGGCAATGTAACACAAACTAACCTACAGGACTGTCCTTTCCTTGACTTCTACTTCGTAGCTGTAAAACTGCAGTGTGTTTATAATATCTAGTTTTATCATTTCAAAATCTTATTTTCTGTTTAAAATACCAAAAAGAATCTATTATGAGATAAAGCAATGGAAGAGTTATAGACATAACTAAAGAGTATATCTATTAAAAGCTTTTTGCTTTTTCCCCTTTTTCAATTTTACTTCCCGAGAAAAGAAATAAGGCGCTCTGGTGGTGTAGTGGGTAAGACATTTGGCTGCTAACCAGAAGGCCAGTGGTTCAAACTCGCCAGCTGCTCTAATGGAAGAAAGATGAGGCAATCTACTTCCGTGAAGATTTACAGCCTTGGAAACCCATTGGGGGTTGCTATGAGTCAGAATTGACTTGATGGCAGTAGGTAGGAGATAAGAAATGAAATGATCTCTCTCTAGACATTCCTGTGACAATGCAGCCATATACTAATGATACCTATTACCAAATAGAATATACTAATACACTAATGATATGATTTAGTAAAAATGAAGTAAACACTTTGCTTCTAAGAACACAGATAAGCTAACCACAGAGGCTTGCGAATGAGTTAGTACATCCTACTTCTCCATCTCCCTCTTAGCTCAATGACTTCTCCTTTTCCTCTGCTGGAACTTCTTGCTTTTTTGGCCTTCTCACTGTTGGAGTACCCTAGGTCTCAGTACTCAGAACACTTCTCTAGCACTCACTTTCTAGGAAATCTCAGTGCTTCTCTTGGTTTCAAATACAGTCTACACCGATGCTCCTCAAATGTCTATCTATCTCTAGCTCTTTGCTATCTGAGTGTGTCTTAAACATCCTGAACTTAACCCCTGTCCCAAACCTTCTCCTTCCTCAGTCTTCTCCATCCCCTCTCTTTCTACCACATCCTGTGTTCTAGTTACCTAGTGCTGTTCCGACAGAAATATACCACAAATGGGATGGCCTTAACAAATAGGAGTTTATTCTTACAACAATTTGGAGGCTTTAAGTCCAAGTTCAAAGTGCCAGGTTCTAGGGGCTGGGTGAAAGCCCCTCAACCTTGGGGTCCAGCTCTGCCTCCTCCTCCCGGCCCACTGGAGCTAGAGGTGTTTCTTCACTCAGACAGTGCTGGCTACTGAGGCTGAGAAGCAAGGTTGACAAGTAAGAAGGGCACAGTCCCAAGGTCAGCAGAGCATAGCAGGCTGCTGAGCAATGACACAGCTACATGCAGGATCCAAGCGTGCCATAGGCTAGAGACCATTCCCAAGGCTTCTCCTTATATACAGGAAGCAGACCACATCCCAAAGGCTGCTTGTGGTAGATCCCACAGTTCTGTTTCTCCAATACCCAGGATTCACAGGTCCAGGAACCAAGGGGTGGAAATGGGAGTGGTACCACTCACTATTACCCCTAGTGACCCACTCAAAAAATTTTTGCTTCCTGTCCCTGCTACCCTATGCTCTATGGGTCTGGAGATCTTAGTCCCAAAGGGAGGAACACTCCCGCCTGGAGACACAATACTGATTGCATTGAACTGGAAATTAAGAATGCCATCCAGCCATTTTGGCTTCCTCATGTCTCTGGATCAACAGACAAAGAAGGGCATTACTGTACTATCTGCTGTAATAGATCCTGATTACCAAGGGGAAACTGGATGGACATTACATCATGGAGGTAAAGAAGAGTATGTCTGGAATACAGGAGATTCTTTAGGATGTCTCTTAGTACTACCATGCCCTGTGATTAAAGTCAATGGAAAATTACAGCAACCCATTTCTAATATGACTGCTAATGGCCCAGACCCTTCAGGAATGAAGGTTTGGGTTACCCCACCAGGAAAGAACCACAACCAGCTGAGGTGTTTGCTGAGGGCAAGGGAAATACAGAATGGGTGGTGGAAGAAGGTAGTTCTGAATATTGGCTACAACCACTTGACCAGTTGCAAAATGAGGACTGTGACTGTTACATTTCTTCATTGTATATGTGCATTAAATATTTTTGTTTCCTTCTGTTATGAACTGTGAAATGTAAATAAGGTTAATGCGTTCAGTTGTATGCATATTAGCCTATCATGTCAGGCAGAAATATGACTTTATAATTGTCCTTATTTAGAGATTGTATATGGTTAAGAAGATGTGTACAACTGCCAAGTTGACAAGGGGTAGACTGTGATAATTGAAACTGTGTGTCAACTTGGCTGGACCACAATTCTGTGTGTTTTAAGCAGCTGTGATGTGGGTTGTTCCCATGATGGGATAAAATGTACATGTTTTGAGCAGCCAATTCGTTGAAAGGGAGTTTCCCTAAGGGTGTGGCCTGCTTCCAGTATATTTATAGACATCCTGGGAAAGGAGACACTCTTCTGTGGATCAGGATTCTGTTGTGCTGCCTACAACTGTCCATGAAAGAACAATTCACCATTTGGCCTGGAGGTCTTGGATTTGTCATTCGTTGGAGTCAACAGCCAGTATACTGCCTGCCAACCTTGAGCTCGTCAGCCCCTGCAGCTGCGTGAGTCAGGAAAAGCCTCCAGCTTGATGCTTGATCCAAGAACTTTGGATGTGCCAGCTCCTATAAGTGTGTGAGCCGTTTTCCAAAGATAAATTTTTCTTTCTCTCTCTCTATATAAGCTTTACTTCCCCCCCCCCCCCCGGAGAACTTAGTCTAACACATTCTGTAATTAATCCATCAGGAAATTCTTTTGGATATTCCAGTCAAATGCACTATCTCAAACGCAACCATTGGGCACTGCAGTTATTGCTAGCACCCTAGTCTAAGTCACCATCTTCCCAACTTTGGACTACTGCATTAACCTTTCAATTGTTTTCCTGCTTCCACGTCTGACCTCCTACAGTCAATTTTTCACATAGCAGTTAGAGGGATACTTTCAAAACAGATCAGATCATGTCACTGCCCAGCTCAAAACTTTCCAGTAGCTGTTTTCCTATCATACTTCAGATAAAATCCAAATTCCTTGCCATAGCTAATAAGTTCCTACATGATCAGATCTCTAGCCACCTCATTGGTCCTATTTATCTCTAATACCATAGTGACAATCATATTGTTCCTAAAATAAGCCAAATATGCTCCCACTTGCACAAGGAACTCAATCTGCCTGTCAGACTCCTCCTCCAGAGCTTGTTAACATTCACTTTCTCAGTGTATCAAAACTTCTGGTCCAACAGTCCTTCCCTGCTCACCCTATTTAAAATAGCAGCCCCACCATTCTTACCCTGCTTTATTTTTTTTTATAGCTCCTAGACTGTTATGTTACATGTTACTTTTGTAACTGTTTTATCTCCTTCACTACAATGTAAGCTCAATGAAGGGCCAAGACTTTGTCTTCCTTATTCACCTCTCTACTACTGGTATCTAGAACAGGGCCTGGAGCATGGTGGGCACTCATATAGTTGTTGAATAAACACACATCAATTCTAAACCCTATTAAAAGATTAATTTAAAGCATTAGGTTTAAAATTTAAACTAAAGCTGTAACTCAAAATAGTATAATCTGAAGTGAAATCTTCTCTAGGTCCCTCAAACAATCATACATGTAAAATTTTTGTTTCCTAATTTTTATTTATGAGTTGCAATTGTTAAGTTTTTATCATTGAAAGAATTTCGGAGCCCTTAATTGTTAAAAACTTGTTCTAATACATAAAACAATCAATCATATTTCCTTTTTTGGATTTCGTTTCTTTATTATTCTTATAGAATTTGAGACAGAAGAGTTTATTTTCCATCTTTCTTGATGTATATTTCAAATATATGCAGCATACATTACATAAATACTATGCATCAGTGCTGAATTTGTGTCTAACGTATTTCTTCAAAATCATATTCTCTCTTACTTCATTATCAAAAATGCACTTAATCCAGTCACAATGGAAAAATAGCTATAAATCTATATTTTAAATGTGAAGAGTATTATGCAATTGGACTTTAGATTTGTAAATCCATTGTAAGGCTAACTGTTTAATTCTTTTAATTCAAATCACGCTGTGAATTCACGGCAGGTATAGGAACTCAAATGACTGAAATGTGAATAGGCCAGATGCAATTTCTAAGAAATCCACCATGGAATGTGTCTGGTACTCACTAATTGAGAAGGCTCACACCTGATTTCAAACTACTGAAAGATTAAATTTTCAGCAAAAATGTTAACTGTAATGACTTGATCTTCAAACAGAATAACTCATTATAACAGCTACAACACCATGAACTAATAACTATAATGTGTCTGTCTAAATAGCAGATGGGCAGAGGCAGCTTTGTCTCAAAAGCTTAAAAAGGCAAAGGTTTCAGGACTCATGGATTTTAATAATCTCTCTCCATGGGTTTGCAGACACATGGATCTTAACAAATACCATTCATTTTGTTGTCCAGGGAATTGGTAATTCACTACCTTGTGTTTATTGAACTAACAGTTATTATACAAAAGTGAACAGCTACACTTCCATACCTAACTTCTTTTATTCCTAATAAAGAGCTGCAATAGGTAGAAACTGATGTAGATGGGAAGAGATGACAGATTAAAAAAAATTTCTTCGTAAGATTTGAAAACAGCCCAATTTTGGAGATTTGGATCATAATAGCTTAATTCTTCCTTTATTTACATATGATATATAAACTTAGTTTTGAACTACAAATACAAATTTACTGTGCTATCTTTTCAGAATGTAAAAAAGTTTTCTGTCTCCTTCACTGTTTGGGGTTAAAGATATCCCTTTCTTTCTCTTCCTCTGTCTAAACATTTAGCACTCAAAGCTAATAAATGTAGACAGAATGACAAAATTAGAAATTCACCCTATTAGAAACCACAATAAAACATGTCATTCACGCAAGATCATCATGGATTTTAAAATCCCAATGTGTCATCCTTCAGATAACCAGCTTATTACAAACTGGGTTGGTTTCTTTATAATTGAGATATTTGGTGTCACCACCTTAACAAGGTACTCAAACTTAAGATCACTAATGGTGACAATATGTGCCTTCTGGTAGGAAGCAATATGAAGTCACAGCAAAACTTACGAAATATTCTTGTCATAAATGTCTAACCTGAATCCAGCTATGCTTCTAGACCAAATTTCTAGTTTACAGAAAACAGAAGAGTAAGTTAAATGTCACCACAAGAAACAACTTGGGCAAATCCTGGCCTGTTCTCTTCAAAACAAGGAGCTCTTATAGCACTGTGCCTGAGGCACCTGACTGCTAACCAGAGGTTGGTGGTTCAAACCCACCAGCCACTCCGTGGAAGCAAGACTGGGCAATCTACTTCTGTAAAGATTTACCACCTCAAAAACCCAATGGGGGTCGCTATGAGTCAGAATCAACTCATTGGCAGTGGGTTTTGTTTGTTTTTTTTTCCTCTTCATAATGTCAATGTCATTTTTTAAAAAAATGGGGGGACTTTTACAGATTGAGAAACTATCAACTAACAAGACATAACAACCAAATGTAATTTGTGACCCTTGAATGGATTGTGGTTCAAAAAACTTATAGGGGACATACAGGGGATAATTAACAAAAAAACAATTCCAAACCCATTGCCAACAACTTGGTTCCAGCTCACAGTGACGCCATGAGTAGAACTGCTCCATAGGGTTCTCTTGGCTATATTCTTTAGAGAAACAGCCATCTTTAATGAAGGTCACCAGGCCTTTCTTCTGTGGCACTGCCGGGTGGGCTGAAATTGCCAACCTTTAGATTAGCAGCCAACTGCAAACCCCCTGTACCCCCAAGAGAGATGGATAAATAGGGAATGTGTAATAGGTCAAAGTGCTAAAGTGTAAAGTGTCATGATGCCTGCAACCTACTTTCAAATGGCTCGGCAAAAAGAAAAATAAATAAATAATGCAAATACAAATACACACACATACACACACATCTATATCTATATCTATATCTATATGTATATATATATATATATATACTTGACATACCCCGAGATGTCAAAATGTTATCAGTTGAATCAAGGTGGTTGATTCAAAGGTAAATCAGTATCTTAGTCTTTCAACTTTTCTGTATGCTTGAAAAATTTCAAACTGATAAATTGGAAACAAACACTGGCAGTTGGTGTTCAACTTTTACACTACCTGGTTCTTGAATGACATCAACCTTCCCCACACTGATCTGAAGTGTTTCACCATTCTTGGCGAATGTCTCCCATTCTGAATCAGTCTGCTGGCAAGATGGACACCAAGGGGCATAACTATAAGAGAAGAAGAGCTAATCAATATAAATATGGGGAAAACAGTCTTTAGAACAAAACAGAGCACTGAAATATTTAAAAAGTTCTTAAGTATAAAATCTAGCTTTTCCAAAGTCATTTGATACAGACATACACGTGTACATTTTACCCCTAGGATTTAATGTATGAATATTAATTCCCCAGAAAAAAATTTAGCCAAAGTTTGAGAAGATTTCTATGAACTATTGTACCATGATATATTCTATTTTAATGTTATTCTTAAATTGAAATTTTTAAATTTTAAATTTTAACCCAAATTTTGTCACTTTACAGTGTCACCCTTTAGGGTGAACACTGCTTTGAGAGCCCCATTAAAAGTGGGCAATTTCACAAGTGTGTCCCTAAACTAGCAAAACCAGCTTCAAACACATGAAAATTATAGATCTGATAGGCAGAGGTCAGAAAAGCTGCTGGTAGTGGATCATCAAGAATATGTCATTTCTGTTCCACCTCCTACTTTCATGAGTAGCGACTGGGATCTTAAAAGCTAGCAAGCTGCCATCTAGATGTAACGATGGGTCTCTCCTCATCAAGAGCAAAGAAGAAAGCAGAAAACCAAAATTAATGGAAACAATCAGTCCCCACGACTGGTACACCATCCGATCTGCAACCTATACAAGT
>NW_006922154.1:1097559-1098939 GCF_000298275.1 Orycteropus afer afer | reverse complement strand
AAAAAAAAAAAAAAAAAAAGAATATGTCATTTCCAAAGATAAGAAGCAATTTCAAACCACTCCCAGAAGGAAAGCAGACACTGTAAGCTAATCAGCTCTACCAGACCAGCTCTTACAGAGAGAATCCTTAGAACTACCTGGGCCGTCAAGCCTGGAGTCTGCTTTTTCACATTTATTTTTTCATTCAGCAAGCACTAACTGAGTCCATACTAGAAGTGAGATGGGCTTGTTGCCTCCTCTCCTGTGGACTGTATAGTTCACAGGTGGATACATAAGCATAGGGGTAACTACAAACAAGTGTGGAGAGTACAGGTCAGGAAGTAGTGTAAGATACTAAGGGGACATAGAGGGGTTATGGTATTTTGAGAGGGCCTACAGAGAAAGAAACATCTGTGCTAAGATCTGAGTAGGGGTAACATCCAGAAGGGTCAAGTAATATTCTAATCTAACCAGAGAGAATAATAGTATGTGGAAGGCTCAGAGTTCAGAGACAAAGGGTCTTTAGAAAGGTGGTATAGGGAATTAGGACTTTATTCAAAGCTCTAAAGAGTTATGAGAATTATGATAACATTTACATTTTGGAAAGATTATTCTGGAAGCTGTGTGTAAAACAACAGAAAAGGGCAAGATAAAGTAGAGAAAGAATGGAAAACTGGGCAGTAATCCTAGCAGCATTTTAGTAGCCTCACTTTGATCTCCATGGTCCTAGAAAACATCACAAATACTGAGATTATACAGCTCTGAAGGGGTCCAGGATTTCACCTGCAGATGAAGGAATGGACGCCCAGAGAAGTCCCCTGCCTAGGAAGGAAGAGGGATGGTATACCTTGAAATTAGAAGGAATTGTGATGAGACAAGCCTCATGGAGGCTTACAGAGCTGGTAAGGATATGCTTCACATGAAATGTTGCGAGCAAACAATAACATACATTAGAAATGCATTTAAAAATATTGGCACATGATACAATTAAAAGAAAAAATAACACTTACAGAAAAATATTATAACAATATATTGGACAGAAGTAGAGAAATATTTTCTTTTGCTTAATAATACCCAGAAGTAAAAAGCAGTTAAACAAAATAGTCAATGCTTACCAAACAGAACAGTAGTCTAGGGGGAAAAATAAAGCATTTTGAGTAATTTTTCACAATGCTACCAACAATAAGATCTGTATATTTAAGATCTTAAACATTAAAAAAATAATAATAATTAAGAAAGAAAATGGAAGATTAAATGTTAATTTAATGTAAATAAAGACTTAATATCGTGGAATTTTCACATAAATGGGTGAATATTATGGCATGTGGTAGCATAGTGGCTAAGTCACTTGCCTGCTAACCAGACGGCTGGCGGTTCAAACCCACCAGCCACTCCTCGGAA
>NW_006922154.1:1090599-1094519 GCF_000298275.1 Orycteropus afer afer | reverse complement strand
AACTTGGAGGACATTATGCTGAGCGAAATAAGTCAGTCACAAAAGGACAAATATTGTATTAGTCCGTTATTGTAAAAGTTAAGGAAATGTTTATAAAAAAAAAAAAAAAAAAGATTTGGGAGATACATTAAGATCTGTTTGAGATGGCTAAACACTTCAAAAATGTTAATTCCCCCAATTTATATTTTATCTTGTCCACTCCTAAACTGTTTGAATTATTTTTGTAAGCATAAACTATTATTTCTACACCAAGGAAAAAAGAAGCCAGACAAAGGCAGAGGGATGGTGAAAGGGAAGAATTCCAACTCCTCCTCCCCCTCAAAAGAACACAAAAAAAGCCTAAAAAAGAAGAAAAGTCTGTCAGTCAAGAAAGTGCTATGCAACATTCATACAAGATTTAGGCTCAAAAGTGTTGTCAGGCTGTTGTTAGGTGCTGTTGAGTAAGCACTGAGTCACTGTGACCCCATGTACAAGAGAAGGAAACACTGCCCAGTCCTGAGTCATCCTTACAATCTGCTATGCTTAAGCATCACTGAAGCCATTGCATAAATCCATCTCATTGAGGGTCTTCTCCTTTTCCCCCAACCCTTTATTTTACTGAGCATGATATCCTTCTGCAAACATGACCCTTCTGAAAACATGACCAAACTATGTCGGACCAAGTCTGGCCATCCTCTCTTCTATGGGGCACTCTGGCTGTACTTCTTCCAAGACAGATTTATTCCTACTTTCTGGCAGTCCATGGTATTTTCAATATTCTTTGACAACATCACAGTTCAAATGCGTCAATCTCTCTTCAGTCTTCGTTAGTCATTACCCAGCTTTCACTTGGTTATGAGGCTATTGAAAATACTAACTCTTTAGTCAGGCGTCCTTAGTCTTCAAAGTGACATCTTCACTCCTTAACTCTTTAAAGAGGTCTTTTGCAGCACATTTTCCCTGTGCAATACAATGTCTGATATCTTGACTGCTGCTTCCATGAGGGCTGATTGTGGATACAAGTAAAATGAAATCCTTCAAAATTTCAATCTTTTCTCCATTTATCATAATATTGTTTATTGGTCCAGTTGTGAGGATTTTTGCTTATTTTGTGTCCAGGTATAATTCATACTGAAGGTTGGATTCCTTCATCTTCATCATCAGTAAGTGCCATGCAGCAGTCATCTTCACTTTCAGTAAACAGGGTTGTGTCATCTGCATATCACAGGTTGTTAATGATCCAATCCTGATGTTGTGTTCTTCTTCATATAGTCCAGCTTCTCAGATTATCTACTTGGCATACAGACTGGATAAGTAAAGGTCATGCACACCTTTCCTGATTATAAACCATGTAGTATTCTTTTGTTATATTCAAACAACTGCCTCTTGGTCTGTAACAGGTTCCTTATGAGCATAATTAAGGTTCTGGAATTCCCATTCTTTGCAATGTTATCCATAATTTATTTTGATCCACATAGTTGACTGCACGTGCAAACATTTCTCTGGTATTCTTTGCTTTCAGCCAAGATCCATCTGACATCAGCAATGATATTGCTCACTCTACACTCTCTTCTAAAATTTGGTTTGAATTTCTGGAAGTTCTCTGTCAATATCCTGCTACAACCATTTTTAAATTATCTTCAGCAAAATTTTACTTGTGCATGATATCAATGATTGTTTGATAATTTCTTCATTTTGTTGGATCACTTTTCTTTGGAATGGGCACAAATATGGATCTCTTTCAGTCAGCTGGCCAGGTAGCTGTCTTCCAAATTTCTTGGCATAAATGAGTGAGTTCCTCCAGTATCACACCCATTTGCTGATACATCTCAATGAGTATTCAGCCCATTTCTGTGGCCAAGTTTTTCACCAATTCTTTCAGTGCAACTTGAACTTCTTCCTTCAATACGAGTAGTTCTTGATTATATGTTACCTCTGGAAATGCCTGGACATTGACCAATTATTTTGTACAGTGACTCTGTGTATTCTTTCCATCTTCTTTTGATGCTTCTTGCATCATTCGGTATTTTCCCTACAGAATTGTTCAATATTGCAACTTGAAGCCTGATTTTTTTCTTCAGTTCTTTCAGCTTGAGAAGTGTTGAATATGTTCTTCCATTTTCTTTTTATAATTCCAAGTCTTTGCACATTTCATTTTAATAATTTACTTTGTCTTCTTGAGTTGCCCTTAGAAATCTTCTGTTCAGGTCTTTTATTTAATCATTTCTTCCATTCACATTAGCTACTCTCTGTTCAAGAGCAAGTTTCAGAGTCTCTTCTGACATCCACTTTAGTCTTTTCTTTCTTTCCTGTCTTTTTAATAATCTTTTGCTTTCTTCATATATGATGTTTTTTATACTCATCTAGTCTTCAGTTACTGGTGTTCAGTGCATCAAATCTGTTCTTCAGATGGTCTGTAAATTCAAGTAGGACATAATCGAGGTTGTATTATGGGTCTCACGGACTTTTCAAAATTTTCTTCAGCCTCAACTTGAAAATGCATATAAGCAATTGATGGTCTGTTCCGTAGTCAGCTCCTGACCTTGTTCTGATTGATGATATTGAGGTTCTCCATTGCCTCTCTGCACAGATGTATTTGTTGATTCCTGTGTATTCCATCTGAAGAGGTTCATGTGTATAGCCACCATTTATGTTGTTGAATGAATAAGTTATTGGTCTAGCAAAAGTCTATCATGCATTTTTCAGCATGATTTCTTTCACCAAGGCCGTATTTTCCAACCACCGATGCTTGTTTCTAACTTTCAATTCCAATCACCAGTAATTATCAATACATCTTATTGCATGTTTGGCCAATTTTAGACTGCAGAAGATCGTAAAAATCTTCAATTTCTTCATCCTTGGCTTTAGTGGTTGGTACACAAATTTGAATAGGACTTGTATTAACTGGTCTTCCTTGTAGGCATATGGATATTATTCTATCGCTGATAGCACTGTGCTTCAGGATAAATCTTGAAATGTTCTTTTTGATGATGAATGTGACACTATTCCTCTTCAATTTGTCATTCCCGGCATAATAGACCATATGTCTATCTAATTCAAAATGGTTCTACACCAATCCATTTTAGCTCACTAATATCTAGGATACCATTCTTTATGCATTCCATTTCATTTTTGACAACTTCCAATTTTCCTAGACTCGTACTTTGAACACTCCATGTACTGATAATTAATGGATGTTTGCAGCTGTTTCTTCTCATTTTGTGTTGTGCCATGTCAGGAAATGTATGTCCCAAAAGATTTACTCCACCCATGTCATTAAGGTCAACTCCACTTTGAGAAGGCAGCTCTGTCTCAGGCATTTTTTTTAATGTCTTCCAACCTGAGGGACTCATCTGTGACTTTATCAGACAATGTTTCACTGTTATTCATAAGGATTTCAGTGGCCAATTTTTTCATTAGTGGTTGGCGCCATCCTTCTTCCTAGTCTATATTAGTCTTGTCCACCACAGATGTCCCTCCTGGTATTTGAAATACAGGTGGCATAGCTTCTAGCACCACAGTAACACACAATACACCACAGAACAACAAACTGTCAGGTTATCATCTATAAATCCTTTTAGAATGTTGAACTGTGGAAAAAAAAAATGTTTATAAGTGCCATGCAAAAATCAATATAAGGTCTAATTTTTTTAGAAACAAATTATCAAACAAAATTTCGAATACAAAAACAGAAGAGAAATTAGATAACTAGGGCCTCCTAAAATTATATAGTTATGTGCATCAAAGGAGTAAAAAGAGAACCTGTTGTTGTTGTTAAGTGCCGTCGAGTCGTTTCCGACTCATAGCAACCCCATGCACAGCAGAACGAAACACTGCCTGATCCCGTGCCAGCCCCACAATCCCTGCTATACTTGAGCCCATCATCGCAGCCACCATGTCAATCCATCACTTTGAAGGCCTCCCCCTCTTTCGTCCACCCT
>NW_006922154.1:1085068-1086874 GCF_000298275.1 Orycteropus afer afer | reverse complement strand
AAAAAAAAAACAGAGAAGTACAAATATTCACGAGGTTGTGGGAAAATTGGCACTCTCATCCACTGCTGGTGGAATTGTAAAATGGCAATAACCACTAAGGAAAAAAGTATGACACTTCCTAAAAAAGCTAGAAATAGAAATATCTTATGATCCAGCAATCCTACTCATGGGTATATACCCTAGAGATCTAATAGCAGTGACATGAAAGACCTAAGTTCACTGCAGCATTATTTATAATAGCTAAAGAATGGAAATGCAGAAAGTGTCCATCAAGAGCTGAAGATAAAATGCGGTACATGAATATGACAGAATAATAAACAATGCAACACAATGCACTGCTGTTGAGTCGGATCTGACTCATAGTGACCCCTCCTTGGGTTTCCAAGGTGGTATCACTATGGAGTAGATTGCCCAACCTTCCTTCCAAGAAGTTTCTGGTGGGTTTGAACCGCCAGCCTTCTGGTTAGCAGTCAAATGTCTTAGGCACACAGTTATAAAAAAATGATGAGTTCTTAAAATACATTATAACATAGATGAATCTGGAGGATATTGTTGTTGTTGTTATGTGCTGTTGAGTCGGACCCGACTCATAGCGACCCCTCCTTGGGTTTCCGAGGCAGAATCACTACGGAAGTAGATTGCCCCATCTTCCTTCCGAGGAGTGGCTGGTGAGTTTGAACCGCCAGCCTTCTGGTTAGCAGTCAAGTGCCTTAGGCACTATGCTACCAGAGCTCCTTGGAGAATATTATGCTGAGTGAAATAAGTCGATCACAAAAGGACAAATATTGTATGATCGTACTTTTATAAGAAAGTAAGAATAAGGGTGCATACAGAAATCACACTCTGTGCACTGGCGGTTACCAGAGATGGGAGGGTTAACAACCAAAAAATATGTGTGTGGTTGCATAGGTAGATATGTATGCATATATGCGTATGAAAACAAAAAAAACAAACTTACTGCCATAGAGTCAATTCCGACTCATAGCAATCTCCATTGGGTTTCCAAGGATATAAATCTTTACAGAAGCAGACTGACTCACCTTTCTTCCATTGAACAGCTGGTGGCTTTGAACAACCAACCTTCTGGTTAGGAGCCAAATGTATTAACTGGTACATCATCAGATATGAAGGTATATTTGTATACATAGTTACACATATAGGTGTATCTGTAGGCACATGGATATACATGTATGTGTATGCTGAATATATGTTCATGTATATAATAAAGTGCATAGGGACATAGTTATGGATATTTCTTAGACATAACCAAACAGAGATTGGTTCCTGGATTTGAAGACTTAGGACCACAGTCTCGTGACACAATTCGGTCAATTGGCATAACACAGTTCATAAAGTTTATGTTCCACATCCTAGTTTGGTGAGCAACATCTGGAGTCTTAAAAGCTTGTGAGTGGCCATCTAAGATATAACTATTGATCTCTACTCCTCTGGAGCAAAAGAGAAAAAAGGGCACCAAAGACTCAAAGGAACTAGGCTCTAGGACAAATAATCCACACAAACCAAGGCCTAATCTACACTGAGACCAGAAAAATTAGACGGTGCCAGGCTACTCCTACCCATCATTCTACCCAAGTCACAACAGATGATCCTAAGAAGAATGGGAAAAAATGTAGAACAAAACTCTACTTCTTAAAAACGGCCAGACTTCGAGTAGCAACTGGGATCTTAAAAGCTAGCAAGCTGCCATCTAGATTCAACGATGGGTCTCTCCTCGTCCAGAGCAAAGAAGAATGAAGAAAACCAAAATTCATGGAAACAATTAGTCCTAGTGACTGGTACACCATC
>NW_006922154.1:1080140-1084508 GCF_000298275.1 Orycteropus afer afer | reverse complement strand
AAAAAAAAAAAAAAAAAGGCCAGACTTACTGCATTGGTAGAGATTAAAGGAACTCCTCAGACTGTTGTCCTGAGATACCTTTTAAACATGCACTAGAGCAGAACCCAGAGGTCACCTGTCAGCTAAATAATAAATTAACACATAAAATAAAAAATATCACCTAAAAGTATCATGCTCCTTTAAAAAAACATCTATATAAGACCAGATAGTCAACATTTACCCAAACGGAAAGAGGAGAAGGGGGCATTATAGGGAAGCTAGATTAATGGAAACAGAATAAGTAGAATAGAAATAATGACAATACTGATACTTTGTGAAAAATCTAACCAATGTCACTGAACAATATGTATAAAAATTATTAAATGGTAACCTAATTTTCTATATAAGTGTTCACAAAAGCACAATAAAATGTTACAATAAAAAATATAAACAAAAATAAATGAAAAATGCTATGCACACGCAGAGACCACCTTTGCTGAACAAAATTTTAAAAAACTGAAATGTTTAGCCTCAATAACTATATGAAGAAAAACATCACTTCAAGACTGGAGGAAGACATTAACAACCTGCAATACGTAGGGGACAATCTTGCTTGTTGGAAGTGAAGAAGACTTGAAGCACTTACTAATGAAGGTATAAGACTACAGCCTTCAGCATGGATTATACCTGTGGTAGTTAAAGTTGTATGTCAACTTGGTTGGGTTTGGTTGCGTGGCTGGGCAGCTGGTGGTAGTTATCCCCATGATGAGACCAAAACTCAGCTCCATGGTGGGATCTACCACAAGCAGCTGAGTAGCTGCTTTAGGGATATGATCTGCTTCTCCATATATAAGAAGCAACTTTGGGAATGGTCTCTAGCTTATGGCACGCTTGAACCCCACATGTAGCCATATTGTTGCTCAGCAGCGTGCCATGCTCTGCTGACCTTGGGACTTTCAATGGACTTGAATGAATGGCCTGCTGTGTGGTTTGGTAACATCAGGGCTGTGCCTTTTTACTTGTCAACCTTGGGCTTGTCAGTCTCAGCAGCCAGCAGCTGTCTGAGTAAAGAAAAGCCTCTAGTTCTAGTGGGCCAGAAGCAGGAGGCAGAACCAAAGCCCAAGTTTGAGGGGCTTTCATCCAGCCCCTAGAGCCTAGAACTTTGAACTTGGACTTAAAGCCTCCAAACTTTAAGAGAATAAACTCCTGTTTGTTCAAGCCATCCCATTTGAGGTATTTTCTGTTAGAGCAGCACAGAGGTAACCAGAACAATGCCTAAACAAAAGAAAACAAAAATCCTCATAACAGGACTGGTAACAACATCATGATATACAGAGAAAACACTGACATTGTCAAGGATTCCATTTTACTTGGATCCACAATCAACACCTATGGAGGCAGCAGTCAATTAATCAAATGATGTATTGCATTGGACAAATCTGCTGCAAGAGGTCTCTTGCAAGTGTTGAAACACAAAGATGTCACTTTGAAGATTAAGAAGAGCCTGACTCAAGCCCTGGTATTTTCAATAGCCTCATATGCATCTGATAGCTGGATAATGAGTAAGGAAGACTTGAGAAGAATTGATGCCTTTGAATGATGGTGTTAGTGAAGAACAATGAATATACTATGGACTCCCGGAAAAGTGAACAAATGTGTCCTGGAAATAGTACAGCCAGAACACTCCTTAGAATCGAGGATGGCAAGACTTCATCTCCTGTACTTTGGATATGTTATCAAGAGGGACCAATCCCTGGAGAAGCATATAATGCGTGGTAAAGCAGAGGGTCAGTGAAAAGAAAGAAGACCCTCAACAAGATGGATTGACACAGTGGCTACAACAATGGGCTCAAACATAACTATTGTGAGGCTGGTGTAGGACCAGCAGTACTCAGTTCTATTATACACAGAGTCTCTATGAGTCAGAAGCCACTCTATGGCACCTAACAACAACAAAGAGGAATTAACACCTTTATAGTCATGGAAATTATAATTATGTTAATAAAAATAATAATAATATTGCACCAGGTTGCTGGCATTATCAAATAAGACAGCATTTGTAACATGTGATGACAGCAATTTAACTTTTTACTGTGGTTGTACTAATGATGATGATGATGATGATGATGATGGAGATGATGTGAATGACAAGTTTTCATGAGATTTTATACCATTTGCGAAAATATTCTAAAAGCAAGTACTTCTGTGTTCCCTTATGAACTCCTCTTTTGCATGTTTTTAAACATTCCTAACAGTAGCTAAAGAGCCCCAGTGACACAGTGGTTAAGCACTCAGCTGCTAATTGAAAGGCTGGTAGTGTGAACCCACCAGCTGTTCCATGGGATAAAGATTACCAAAACCAAACTCACTGCCATCGAGTCGGATCCAACTCATAGAGACCCCTTCTTTAGTTTCCAAGAAGTATCACTACAGAAGAAGATTGCCCCATCTTCCTTCCAAGGAGTGGCTTACACCCTTGGAAATCCTGTTTTGAAGTCCTATTCTGTCCTATAGAGTTGCTATGAGTTAGAATGTATTTGATGGCAACAGGAATGGTTTTTGAATAGTACCTAGGGCACAGGTTCACAATTGGAGACATTTGGAAATATGCATTAGAAGGGTGTTAGGTTAAGAGGAGGGTTTTTTTTTTTTTTTTTTTTTAAATAGAATGCAATGGCAGGGGCCAGGGATGTCAAATATTCTGCAATCCCCATACATCAAAGAACCATCGACAATCTCAAATGCCAAAAGCACCATGTTCAAAACCACTCATAAATGACTGACAAACAGAAGAATTCAATAAACATTTGCTAAATAAATGAATGTTACTTATATTATTCATTGCTTTCAGAAAACCGCAGACCAGCAGTCCTAGAGATCAAGGGCTGTAGCTTATTCATCTCTGTCTGTCTCCCAGGCCTCCAACCCTAAACCTGATACATAACAAGTATTTAAGGACTGTATCTTAAATATTCAATCAACAAATCAAAACAATATTAAACTGCAACACAGTATAATTTTCTGACATGGGCAAGTTAAGGAAATCTGTTCAGCACATTCTTTTCCAGTGTTAAGAATATTGGCAAAATATTACTAGAATCTGGAAGTCCTAGGCAGAAAAAAAAGTCTTTCTTCTATCACCAAACATCTAATTTCAATTTAGAAACAAAATCATCACAAGAACAAACTCTAAAAAGAAGTAGTGCTTTATGAAAATCCAAATCCTTTACAGATTAATTTAACACAAAAGATATACTTTTCCTTCGGATATCAGTTTAAAAGTAAGCAGTCCAAAATTAAGCTATTTGTAGATCTGCTTATGTCTTTTGGAAAAGGCAGCAGAACAGTACATACACAGTATCATTTTGCATGCCTTTTTGGTATTTCAAAAGACAAAAGCAGTATTCTCAAGGATTGATATAATGCAAGCAAAGCAAATTTTTAAATAGCAGAAGGTTGCAAAGCAACTGAATGAAGGATAATATGAAACATTAGAAATAGATAATGCATGAGAAGGCATTTTAAAGATTAGATAATTTTCCCTAATTCACAGAAAGATGAAGCTTTGCATCAGAGGCCAAAGGAAAATAACACATAAGTCAGCTACAGTGACTTAACAGAAGTAGGGGGAAAAATCCTAAAACAATATGTGAAAGCAGGCAAAAAAAGAAAAACTCAGTCAACCATATGAGATGAAAAGGGCAGCATCTGCCCAGGGATAAAGCTCAGAAGGCAGGAAGGGATGGCAGCAAAGGACGAAGAGAAATGGTAAGCCCAGAGAGGAAATAAGAAGAGTAGAGTTACATTGTGGGGACTGCAATCAATGTCACAAAACACGTATGAATTACTGAATGAAAACCAAACCAACTCACTGCCACGGAGTCGACCCCGACTCATAGCAACCCTCTTTGGGTTTCCAAGGCAGAAAATCTTTACAGAAGTAGATTGCCCAGTCTTCCTTCCGCAGAGTGGCTGGTGGGTTTGAACCCCCAACCCTCTAGTTAGCAGTCAAATGCCTTAAGCACTATGCCACCAGAGCCCTTTGGGTTTCCGAGGTGGTAAATCTTTACAGAAGTAGATTGCCCAGGCTTCTCTCTGCAGAGTGGCTGGTGGGTTTGAACCCCCAACCCTCTAGTTAGCAGTCAAATGCCTTAAGCACTATGCCACCAGAGCTCCTTGAGTTACTGAATGGAAAACCAATTTGTTCTGTAAACTTTCGCCTAAATCACAATGTTGTTGTTATGTGCCATCAAGTCGGACCCAACTCATAGCAACCCCTCCATGGGTTTCTGAGGCAGTATCACTATGGAAGTAGATTGTCCCATCTTCCTTCCAACGGGCAACAGTAACAAAGAATTTTTTCAGATAAGTAGAAGTGGTGAATTACTG
>NW_006922154.1:1076429-1080040 GCF_000298275.1 Orycteropus afer afer | reverse complement strand
CCAACCTTCCTTCCGAGGAGTGGCTGGTGGGTTTGAACCGCCAGCCTTCTGGTTAGCAGTCAAGTGCCTTAGGCATTATGCTACCAGAGCTCCTAGAAGGATCCAAAAATATTGACTTTCTGGTAGAAAAAGAATATGTAACAAATTAAGTTTTATAATAGGAGCTGTTTGTGTCTCATAGCAGCCAACCATACCTAGGTTCTTAAAAACAAATTAAAGTATCAATGCCAATATAATCAGGAATTGCATTATAGAATCTTTGTATGAGGTGAAATGTAAAATAAGAATTCCCAGAAGAAAGGCACCATATAGTCAAATGAACAAATACAGAATTTATATCTGAAAATCCATCATTCAAAGTAGCAACAGCTTTTAATACAACTCAAGAAGACTGTAATAGAAGGGAAATTCTTCAATATGATTCCAGGCATGTATGAAAAGCCAACAGCCAACATTATGTTTAATGGAAAAAGACTGAGAACCTTCCCTTTGAAATCAAGAACAAGACAAGGGTGCCTGCTCTCATCACTCCTTTTGAATATAATAGAAGTCCTAACCAGAGTAATAAGACAAGAAATAAAAGGTATTCAAATTGAAAAAGAAGAAGTAAAATTACCTTTAATTGCAGATGGGATGATCCTATATATAGAAAATCTCAAGAGTCCAAAAGAAAGTTTCTAGAGATAAAGGAATATAGCAAAGTTGCAGGATACAAGGTCAACAAACAAAAATCAGTTGGGTTTCTGTTGTTGTTATGCACTGTCTAGTCGGACCTGACTCATAGCAACCTCTCCTTGGGTTTCGGGGGCAGGGTTTCTATACATCCATAAAAAGCTAAAAAACAAAACAAAACACTGCCGTCAAGTCAATGTTGACTCACAGCAACCCCCACTGACTATAAATCTTTATGGAAGCCCACTGCCTCATCTTTCTTCTGCAGAGAGGCTGGTGGGTTCAAACCACCAACCTATGGTTAGCAGCCAAATGCCTTAACCACTACACCACCAGAACTCCTTTTCAGCAATGAGAAATGTGACAGAGAAATTAGGCAAACAATCCCATTTATAATAGCACCTATGAGAGTAAAGTACCTAGAAATAAACTGAATTAGGGATGTGAAGGACTTAAGCACAATAAAAATGATAAAACATTGCTGAAAGAGATTAAGGAAGACTTAAATAAATGGAAAGATGTTCCATTGTCATGGACTTGAAGACTTAATGTTGTTAGGAAGTCAATTAAACTCAAAGCAATCTACATATTCAATGCAATTGCAATCAAAATTCCAACAGCCTTCTTTACACTCCACCTTCTGTCAAATGGCAAGAGGCCCCAAACAGCTAAAGCAATGTTGAAAGAGACGAATAAAGTAGAATAAATCACACTTTCTGATTTCAAAATATATACAGCATAGCAGTAGGCACACAGGCCAATGGAATAATAGACTTGAGAGTCCAGAAATAAATCCACACATCTAAGGTCAACTGATTTTTGATAAGGGTGCTAAGTCCATTCAGTGGAGAAAGAAAAGTTTCTTTAATAAATGGTGATAGGAAAACTGGATTTCCACATGCATAAGAATGAAACAGGACCCAGGCCTAATACCATACTCAAAAACAAATTCAAAATGGATTAAAGATCTAAATGTGAAAACTAGAATTACGAAATTATTAGGAAAAGAGCAGAATGAAGGCTGTCAGTCATAGCTTTTAGAACTGGATTATTTAATAACAAAAGTACAAAGAACAAAAAACAACATGAATAAATGGGAACTATAAAAACTAAAAACTTTTGTTAACCGAAAGAATTTACCAAAAAAGTTAAAAGACAAGCTACCAACTGAGAGTATCTTTGGAAACGATATATTCAATAAGAATCTAATAAACAAAATATATATAAAATTTCAAGAACTTAACAACAAAAAGACAACCCAATTATAAAATGAGCAAAGGACTTGAATAGACATTTCACCGAAGAGGACATTCAAGTGGCCATCAAACATATGAAAAGATGCTTGTTATTAGCCATTACAGAGATGCAAATCAAAACCATAATGAAATACCACTGTATTACTACTAGGATGGGTAAGATCAAGAAACTACTCACTGCCATCAAGTTGATACAACTCAGAACAACCCCTCCTTGGGTTTCAGAGGCAGTATGTCTACTGAAGTAGATTGCCCAATCTTCCTTCCAATGAGTGGCTGGTGGTTTTGAACCTAGATTGCCCAATCTTCCTTTCAAAGAGTGGCTGGTAGCTTTGAACCACCAGCCTTCTAGTTAGCAGTCAAATGCCTCAGGTCCTACACCACCAGAGCTCCCAAGATTAAGAAAAGGAAAAATAAACAACCTAGAAGATAACGATGTTGGTGGGGATGTGGAGAAAATGCAACCCTTATTTATTGCTGGTGGTAACGCAAAATAGGACAGCCATTGTGGAAAACTTAGGGGGCAGTGAGTTTATGTCAAGGGGAGGATCAACTTGTAAAAGGAAGGTGAAAATGGTGCACACCTCAATGTAATCAATATCGTTGAATAAGTATGTTCTGCTGTGTATATTCTCAACAACAAAATAAGTTATAAAATTTAAAAAAAAAAGGTAAAGACCATTCTCAGCTCACAGGCCATTCAGAAACACATAGTGGGTCGGATTAGACCACTTGTGAGCTATAATTTTCCAACTCCTGGCCTACATATATATTCTTTTGACATTTATTTGCTGGCAACCAGGTAATTTCTATTTCATCATTAACATAAGTAAGGACAATAATAGAAATTCTCATGGTGTAGTGCCTAAGGCATTTGATTGCTAACCAGATGGCTGGTGATTCAAACCCGCCAGACACTCCTCGTAAGGAAGACTGGGCAAACTACTTCTGTAGAGATACTGCCTCGGAAACCCAAAGAGGGGTTGCTATGAATCAGAATCGACTCAATGGTAGTGAGTTTGGTTTTGGTTTTTCAGAAGGACAATAACACAGAATTTGCTTAAGGCCTTTTCTAAACTGCATGTATACAAATTTTAAGGCAAAATTTTAAGACTTACTTATGTCAAAATTAAATATATTGCTAGAGAAAAAAAGTTAATACAGCTATCAGAAAGCCTCCTTATTCCTTCACCAGCTGCCATCAAGTTGATTCCAACTCATGGTGATCCCATGGATGTCAGAACAGGGCTCTCAATGGCTGATTTTTCAGAAGCAGATTGCCAGGTCTTTCTTCTGAGGTGCTTCTGGGTGGACTGGACCCTCCAACCTTTAGGGTTAGTAACTGAGTGCATTAACTGCTTGCACTACCCAGAGACTCCAACTCGCTTCTCTAGAGAAGTGCATCATGTGGATCCCTAACAGACTCCACTCATTACAATCACTTCATCTGAACAAAGTACTAACATAGATGGTAGTATTAATACTTGTTTTTCTATTACAGTCATCAGAAAACAAAACAAAACAAAAAACAAATGGCTTACTGGGCTTGGATGAATTTTCAGAAATGTATTATAGGCATATAGCGGTATTGAGAATATAATGAATTTATATATTTTTAGTGTTATATTTTTCCAAGGGAGCTCTGGTAGCATAGTGGCTAAGGCACTTGACTGCTAACCAGAA
>NW_006922154.1:1064350-1076214 GCF_000298275.1 Orycteropus afer afer | reverse complement strand
GGTTCAAACCCACCAGGCACTCCTCGGAAGGAAGATGGGGCAATCTACTTCCGTGGTGATATTGCCTCGGAAACCCAAGGAGGGGTCACTATGAGTCGGGTCCGACTCGACTCGACAACAGGTAACAACAACAACAGGCTTGTATGAAAAAGTAAAATCTGAAGGGTCAATACGGCCAAACTTAAGAGTTGTGGTTTATTTACAGGCTTAATGCGGTTTTTATTCATACAGGCTTTAGCATTTTAGTTATTTTACTTTTTCTTCTATTAAAAAAAAGGAAGTGATGCCATTAAACATAAGGAGTCCACTCTTGCTTTGACATTCATCATGTACATCCACACACAGCTTTTACTAGGAAAACTGACATCTAAAAAAACTCTATTGTGTTAGCATCTACTGAAAAGTTTCTATACTACTAACTCAAAGAATGCATGATGTCTCTAAAACGCTTATAATTACTACAGTTCTAACATACAGCTCTGTTTACTTTAAAGCAATTTCTACCTTAAATGAAAAATGGCTTCCTCATCTCTCTCCACAGTAAAGTGGTCCATTTTAATAAGTGTTTCATGTCTATGATCTGTTTAATATTCTCAATGATTTATTATACTCCCAAAGACATTTTAGTTCGAGGTTTAAAAAGCCCCTTCTTTGTGACCAAACAAGTCAATGCATATTTGAAGGAGTGGCATGCACTATGTTCTTTGAATTTGTTAGGTGAGTGACTTTTGACCCTGATCTGACACTGAGGATTTCACTCCTTACGCATCTGCTTGCAACGTATTTCCAGGCCGTGTTGTTCACTATCTAAATTGAAAGACTGAAAATTTGGTCTTGGGCAGATAACAAACAAACTAAACACCAAACTCACTGCCATCAAGTCGATTCTGATTCATAGAGACCCTCATTGGGTTTCAGAGGCTGTAAATCTTTACAGAAGTAGATTGCCCCATCTTTCTTCTGTGGAACGGCTGGTGGGTTTGAACTGCTCACCTTCTGGTTAGCAGCCAAATGCCTTATCTACTATGCCACCAGAGCTCCTTGGACAAAGAATGGACAGATCCAAATCTGTGACTATTACCTCAAAATGCAATTAACTACTAAATACTAGTGATCAAGTATTGCGTGAAACCTCAGGCTAAAGAGATGTGGTCTCTGCTATCAATTTACAAAGAAAATGAGGAATGTCTCTCAAATCTATTGCGAAGACATCTTCCCACTGTCAACCTCAAGTGCTTTCAAATAATCATTTCCTTCCTAGTAGAAATTAATTTAAACTTAAATTTAAAAAATTCCTTACCTTCTCCTAACTGAAAACTCTATTTCCCACCTCCATCAAGCAAAGATGCTATCCACCATTTCCTTTCTATTATTCAAGAGGCAATTTATTAATGGCCATGACACAGGCACAATTAAGACATGATACCCCTCCAAAAACACAAACCATTGTTGTTGAGTCATTCCAACTCACAGTGACTCTACCCATCAAGTGTAACAAATGAGCATAAAATCTTGTTTATAACTTAAAATGCATCCATCTTTCTGTTTCATTTTTACAATGACATCTCAGTCTTCAAAATGAAGACTATGATCTTTTGTACAAACTGGCCTGCCCTTCACCGTGCTGCTGTCAATTTTTCATGTTATTAATACCTGGTCTGGTCCATGCTAGGTATTTATACATAAATGTCACTGCACGACTGCCCTTTCTCCTCTATATATACACATATATCTAAAGCACAATTTTTCTTGCAAATTTTCTACCCCCACCCACTTGTTAAGGTGTTCACCTCTAAAATACTTTGCCCACAAAGCTGGGGGAAAGCAGAGGATGCTATTAACCCTAAGCTGTCAACGCAGAAGGCCGCGTGCACATGCGCAGCGCCAGCGGCTCGGCCCCAACGCCTCAGGTCTTTAGCAAGTCAGGTTCCCGGCCCGAGGTCGATCCTGAATTCAGTCACGCCTTAGGCGCGGCTGGCGCGGGTCTGGTAGGGTGACGCCCGTGAGCACGGTGTGGCGTGCGGGCACACTCACAATTTCAGCATCCACTCGCCCTCCATCACCAGCGTCCAGTTAGAGGCGGTCATGGGCTGGACAAGGCTCCGCTCCGCCGGCAGCGCGGCCTGCTCGGGGTTGGCTGTCGCCGCCACCACTGCTGCGAACCAGGCAGCCAGGAGGGCCTTCAGCAACAGGCCGCAACTCTCGCCCGCCATGTTGGCTCCTCGGCAGGAGGTGTTGAGGGGAAAAAGCGACCGGGCCCGCAGCTTCGCCTGCGGGCCAATAGTGCAGGTCTAACTGGGCCTTCTAAAGAGGTCGGAGGGAAAGCTTGTTTGGTCCGCCCCGCCTTCTCCAGCCACGCTCACAGGCTGTGCTCCAGACTAGAGCTGCCCACACAGCTTCTTATCGGCCCAGGCCCTCCGAGGCCACGCCCCCTCGCCTCTAGATTTGCTGTTATCCGGGATGTTGGTTGCTTTAGCAACAGCCGTCCTTTCTTCTTTGCAGCCACGCTGAAAATAAACAGATGACCCAATGTTGCTTGAATTATAACATGCGCCACTGGTGCCCAGGCTCCAGTAAAGAGGTTGGCGCGTGTAGGTTTTCACATGGCCAGTAATTAAAGAATTCATCCCCTGTTTAATGGCTGCAAACATAGTCTCTTGAAACATTCAGTGGACAGCAGCATAATGTAATGAAAAATGTAATGAGATGGTGGGCATCTAATACTGAGAAGGGGAGGAAAATTTAAGTGCCCTTTCCATGTGTATAAGGAGCACTGGTGTGGTAGTGGGTAAGGCATTTAGCTGCTAACCAAAAGGTTAGCCTTTCAAACCCACCCACTGCTCCGCTGAGGAAGATGAGGCAATGTAGTAAAGAAGTAAATATTTACAGCCTTGGAAACCTAAAGGGGGTTGGTATGAGTCGGAATCTGGATGGCAGTGGGTTTTTTTTTTTTTTTTTGGTTTTGGTTTTGCAAGTGTACATTAAAGCATTCTTGCCTAATTTGAGATAAAGATGAAAGTAGACCATGCAATTGCATGTTTAATTAAAAAAACAATTTTAATTTCATAGAAGTTTTAAAACTTGGGTACTAATGGATAAAATTAGCCAGTTAATAAGAATACAGCTAGTTGTAGTAATTTAATCTCAGACTTCTCTGGGTACAATTTTGTTAGCTTTAAAATAAGAGTTGCCTTAAATGGTTTCCAAGTCTCTTTCTTTCCAGAAACACATTTTTACAATCTGTACCTTGGGACCACTGCACTCTTAGTATGTGAGACTGAATTACAACTAGAGGGTGAGTGAGCTGTTTCAAAGTGTGCTTCACTAGTCTTTACTATATACTTAAAGCATAAAACTGGGTAATGTGGCCAATGTATCACGAAAAAGGTATGATTTCTGCCCTGGCCTTAAACAAAAAGAGCTATATTACTAAAAGTACTTCATGGCACATGAAATCAGTCTCCAATCAGTGTTTCTTTATACAAAAGAAAGATTGATTTGGGCTACAGAGAAGATCTTGCTTGAATTGTGGTGTTAATTGGAAAAAAAAATATTGTGAAAATTTATGTAGCCCAGACCTTATTATCAAAATATAAAACTCATGTGTGTTCAAACTATTCTAAGTAAGCAACTGCCATTGCAATAAATATTACTAAGACTCACTGCAAATATATACAGATCAATCATGTAAGTTCAATGAAAAACATTTTATGCATTTATGAGGTGATTCATACATAGGAGTTTTATCATTCTTTTCAATGCAGCTTTTGTATAGGATATGTTGCTACTAAAAGTTCTTTAAAATGAATGTCACAAAACAAAATGTATATAATTTTTTGAATGGAAAACCTGTTTGCTCTGTAAACTTTAACCCAAATCACAATGAAAAGGAAAAAAAAATAGCATCTGATATTCAGAAATTACAATTAACATTTTTAGATTTGGTAACAGTGTTATGTCTATATTTCTGAAAGTATTGGTTATGAATATTGAAATAATTATGGATAAAATAATATGATGGCTATAATTTGTTTTAAAATATTCCAGAAGTAAAATGTGGAAAGTGGAGAGGGGATGGATGAAAAATGAGTAGCATAATGATTATCATTGTTGAAGTTGAGTTCATCATGCTATTCTATCAAATATGTGTATGTTAGAAAATTTACAAAGTGAAAAGATAGAGAGCGCATCTGAGACACACACACACAAGCTTATTGCTGAATCACTCTCTATCTCTAAGATAAAAATGTGTGTACACAGCTTGCATTTCTTGTCCTTCAGACTGCGGACAGTAGGAAAGAATAAAAGAAGAATGTGAAGGAGGAGCTGCCCAGTGGGGAGGCACAGACCCATGTAAGGGAGTGCTTGCTGTCAGACGTGACCAGTATCTTGGCCTGGACACTTAATAGCCATGTGATTTGTAGCTAAAATTAGGTAACATCAAGTTTCTGTTTAATTATAGATAAAATAAAACCTATTCCATAAAGTAGCTATGAAGATTGTTGTTGTTGTTGTGTGCCGTCAAGTCGGACCTGACTCATAGCAACTCCTTGGGTTTCCAAGGAGGTATCACACAAAAGTAGAGTGCCCAACCTTCCTTCTGAGAAGTGGCTGATGGGTTTGAACCACCAGCCTTCTGGTTAGCAGTCAGGTGCCTTAGGCCGTATGAGCTACCGGAGCTCCTTAGCTGTGGAGATTACATAAGTATAATATCTAGCTCATGTCATGACTCAAAAAAGCCTATGTTTTATTATTTGGAGGCAACAGCATGATATAATGCTTCTAAGACTGCAGTCTTCCTAAAGTCAAATTGACTTAACATGCTACTCAAAGTCCTTCACAATCCACCTTCAGTTCTGCCCACTTTTGTTACACCATTCTACAATCCCTCTTGCTCCATTACACACAGTTACTCTCCATTCCTCAAACATATCATGCACTTTCAAGCCTCCTCACTTTTTCATCTGCTTAGAACACTCTTCTCTAGGTGGTTGGTGAATCGTTATGCAGCCTATATGATATAGTTCACCTTGTACCTCTAGGAGAATTAGCTGTTGTCTCTTTTGGGATCCAACTACTACTGTTCCATATTACTCCACAACAACTTTGCAAATATTGTAGCATGCAATTGTCACTCTCTGTCCTCTCTCCTCCAACTCATACTGGGAGTCAAGGTAAAGTGCGTTGTCTTTTTTATCTTTGTGTCTTGTTCTAAATAGGAGAATACTCAGCTCATCACAGTCCTTTGTGTATGAAACTTCTGACATGGTCTCCAAGATCCCTATCTCCTGGTGTTCATGGCTATTGTGAGTTAAACTTTGCTACCAATCAATTGATAAATGTAACAATATTACTAGATATCAAAGTTTCATTGGGAATTGAGTTGAATTCCTTTACCACTAGTTACCACTAGTTGAAGCCTTTACCACTAGTACTGCAAATACAACTTTAATTGGAAATAGGTTTTTTGCAGATGTAATATAGTTCATGTGAATTCAGACTGGATTTGGGTGGATCCTAAATCCAATAATCACTGCTCTTATAAGAAGGCCTTGTACAGACACAGGCACACACAGAGGGAAGATGATCATGTGAAGGCAGAAATTAGAGTGACGTAGCTGTAAGCCAAAGAATACTAAGGATTTCCAGCACCATCAGAAACTAAGAAGAGGCAAAGAAGAACTTTTCTTTAGAAACTTCAGAGGGAGCATAGTCTTTCCAGCACCTTAATTTGTGACTTCTAGCCTCCAGAACTGTTTGAAATAAATTTTTGTTGTTTTAAGTCACCGATACGTGGTAACTTCTTATTATTGTAATTTGCATGAAACTTACTGAGCAATTTCATTTTCCACACAACAGTTCATACACATTTTGTTTCATAACATTGATTGCAATCCCCTTAAGGCAACAACTGGCATCCCACTTCCTCCCTGTGGTTATTTTTTCCCTGTGTCCTTTCCTGCCCTCTGAACTATCTTCCTGTGCAAATACTGCCCTTCTGATCTCCCATGGTTGACTGTTTTAAGGAGTGTACCTACCTGGTGTAAATGTTTGCCTTATACCCTGTCTATTGTTTGCCTAGAAGCCACAAAAATGAGTTCAATTCTAGGTCTGTAAGGTGACTAGTGTCCATAGTCTTGGGGGTTTCACCAGTCTCTATCAGACCAGTAAGCCTGATCTTTTTTTTTTTATGATTTTGAGTTTTATTCCTCATTTTTCTCCACCTAGTATGTGGTAGGCCCTAGGGATTGGCCTCAGGCCTAAGGCAGTCACCTACCACACACAATGCTTTCGGTTTGAGCCCGCCAAATAGCAGGGCCATCTCTTTCTCGATTCAGCCCCCTAAAAGTCTCATCCATTCACTTGGAAGGTTGTTCGTTTCAGAAGGAATGTTGGGCAATCTACTTCCGTAGTGATACTGCCTCAGCAATCCAAGGAGGGGTCACTATGAGTTGGGTCCGACTCGATGGCACATAGCAACAACAACAACAACAACAGTATGTGGTAATTTTTTTTAATGCATTTTAGTGAAATGAAATACACAAAACTAAAGTGGCATGGGTCAATGCATCTTTTAGTATGTGGTAATTTTTAATGGCAACCCTAGGAAACTAGAGCAAGGCCTTTGTGTAATTCCTTCCCCTTGAGTGTAGACTGGGCCTAGTGACTCATTTCTAACAAAAAGAATACAACTGAAATGATAGAATGTCTCCGCAATGATTAGGTTACAAAAAACTATTGCTTCCATCCTGCTAGAACTCTCTCTTGCTTGTTCAGTCTGATACACTGTATAACAAAGCCCATGTGACAAGGAACCAAAATAGGCCTTCTCACAACATCTTGTGAGGAATGAGGCCTCAGGTCCAACAACTCATGAAGAATTGAATCCTACTAATAACCAAGAGAGTGAGCTGGAAGTATATCCTTACCCACTAGTCTTGAGATGGCTGAGGGTTTTGAGTGACTCAGACCCACAGAAACTGAGATAATAAATATTTTAAGCCTCTAAGTTTTGTGGTAATTTGTTATGTAGCCATAGTTATCTATTTCAGTGCTAAATCCTTTTCGTGTTTAAAGTAGGAAAGTCTATTATAAGACATTTGGTACCCAGTAATAGAGGGAAAAGCTTTTGTCCATGGAGTAATTTTCAATGGTGGCGTTTCAGGGCAGCTATGGTTACTCAAAAATAAGTGATTCCTAGTAGGAAAATAAATTCCTTGAACTCTGATGAGGTGAAACAATAGTGAGATCGAGAGGATGAGAGTGGCAGACACATATCCAGTCCCCTTTTCCTTCCCACCCCATAGAACATTATGCTTCCACACATCTTTAAAGTTATGCATGTCCATATGAATCCTTCTGGCCAATGGGCTGGAGCAAAAGGGATATACGTATGTAAGTTCCATCATTTAATGTATTCTCTTCTCCTGGCTCAGAAATTAAAAGAAAAGATTGTGATCTAGAAGTCTGTAAGAGTAGCTTGAAATACTAAACTACTTCACGAAGAACAGCTGTCCTAGATGATCCCCTGGATTGTATTTAATAAGAAATAAATTTTTGTTGTGATAAACTTGTTCTGGTTAGCTACTATTGCATAACCACATACTCCAAAACTCATCTTTCATGGTGTTTTGGTTATCTAGTACTGCTCTAATGGAAAATACCAAAAATGGGTGGCTTTAACAAACAGGAGTTTATTCTCTTACAGATCAGAAGGCTAGTCTGAGTTCAAAGTGCCAGCTCTAGGGACTGGGTGAAGGCCCCTCAACCTTGGGCTTCATCTCTGCCACTTGCTCCTGGCCCACTGAAGCGGGAGGTTTCTCCTAACTCAGACAGCTGCTGGCTGCTCAGGCTGACAAACTCAAGGTTGACAAGTAAAGTGGCATAGTCCCAAAATTATCAAGCAACACAGCAGGCCACTAATTAAAGTCCATTAACAATCCCAAGATCAGCAGACAACATGGCAGGCCACTCACTGATGACTCAGCCAAATGCAGGATCCAAATGTACCAAGAACCTCAGATACTTTTCTCCAAGCTTTTCTTTATATATTAGAAGCAGACCACATCTCTAGCTACACAGCTATTCAAAGCAGATTCCACCATTTTCATTTTCAGCAAGTAAGTTTGTGTCATCTGCATATTGCAGGTTGTTAATGAGTTTTCCTCCAATACTGATGCCACGTTCTTCTTCATATAATCCAGATTCTCAAATTATTCGGTCAGCATGCAGATTGAATAAGTATGGTAAAATGATACAACCCCGATGCACTCCCTTCCTGGTTTTAAACCATGCCATACCCCTGTTCAAACAACAGCCTCTTCGTATATTTACAGGTTCCCGGGGCAGGACCACAATGAAATATTCTGGAATTCCTGTTTTTCTCAATGTTATCTATAATTTGTTATGATCCACACAATCTAATGCTTTTGCATAGTCAATAAAACACAAGTAAACATCTTTCTGATATTCTTTGCTTTCAGTTTAGATCCATCTGACATCAGCAATGATAACCTTCATTCCACTTCTTCTGAATTCAGCTTGCACCACTGGAAGTTCTCTCTCAGTACATTGCTATAACTGTTTTTGAATTATCTTCAGTAAGATTTTACTTGCATGTGATATTAGTGATATTTTTGATAATTTCCACATTCTGTGGGATCACCTTTCTTTGGAATGGATACAAATATATGGATCACTTCTAGTCAGTTGGCAGGTAGCTGTCTTCCAAATTTCTTGACATAGACAAATGAGTGCCTCCAATGCAATATCTGTTTGTTGAAACATTTCACTGGGTATTCTGTCAATTCCTGGGGCCTTGTTCTTTGCCAATTCCTTCAGTGAAGCTTTGACTTTTTCCTTCAGTACCATTAGTTCTTGATTATATGCCACCTCCCGAAAAGGGTGAACATAGATCAACTCTTTTTGGTACAATGACTCTGTGTATTCCTTCCACCTTCTTTTGATGTTTCCTGCATCATTCGATACTTTGCCCATGGGGGTAAAAAAAATAAAAAAACTCTCTACCATCAAGTAATATTGCAACTCGAGGCTGGAATTTTTTCTTCAGTTCTTTCAGCCTGAGAAATACTGAGTGTGTTCTTCCTTTTTTGGTTTTCTAACTTCAGGTCTTTGCACATTGCATTATAATAATGGACTTTGTCTTCTTGAGCTGCTCTTTGAAGTCTTCTTTTCAGCTCTTTTATCTTGTCATTACTTCCATTTGCTTTAACTACTCTTCATTCAAGGGCAAGCTTCAGAGTCTCTTCTGACATCCATTTTGGTCTTTTCTTCCTTTCCTGTCTTTCTAATGACCTTTTGCTTTCTTTATGGATGATGTTCTTGATGTCATCCCACAGTTCCTCTGGTTTTCAGTCATTGGTGTTCAGAGCATCAAATATATTCTTTAGATAGTCTCTAAAATCAGGAGGGACATAATCAAGGTCATATTTTGGCTCTTGTGGACTTGTTTTAATTGTCTTCAGCTTCAACTTGAACTTTCATATGAGCAACTGATGGTCTGTTCCACAGTCAGCTCCTGGCCTGGTTTTGGCTGAAGATAATGACTTTTCCATTTCCTCTTGCCACAGATGTAGCCAATCTGATTCCTGTGTATTCTGTCCAGTGAAGTCCACATGTATAGTCACCATTCATGTTGTTGAAAAATTATTTGCAATGAATAAGTCGTTGGTCTTAACAAAATTCTGTCATGCGATCTCCAGCATTATTTCTGTCACTAAGGCCATATTTTCCAACTACCAGTGATTCTTCTTTGCTTCCAACTTTTGCATCCCAATCACCTGTGGTAATCAACACATCTTGATTGCATGTTTGGTCAATTTCAGACTGCAGAAGTTGGTAAAAATTTTCAATTTCCTCATCTTTGGTTTTGGTGGTTGGTGTGTAAATTTGAATAACAGTAGTATTAACTGGTCTTCCTTGTAGGTATATGGATATTATCCTATCACTGACCGCATTGTATTTCAGGATAGATCTTGAAACATTCTTTGAGATGATGAATGCACTCCATTCTTGTTCAATTTGTCATTCCCGGTATAGTAGATCATATGGTTGTCCTATTCAAAAGATCATAACAGTCCATTTCAGCTCACTAATGTCTAGGATATCAATGTTTATGCATTTCATTTCATTTTTGGCAACTTCCAATTTTCCTAAATTCATACTTTGTACATTCCATGTTCTGATTACTAATGGATGTTTGCAGCTGTTTCTTCCCATTTTGAGTCATGCCACATCAGCCAATGGAGGTCCCTAAAGCTTTACTCCATCCACTTCATTAAGGGGGGCTCTACTCTGAGGAGGCAGCTCTTCTTTAGTCATAGTTTGAGTGTCTTCTGACCTGAGGGGCTCATCTTCTGGCAGTATGTCAGATAATGTTTAAGGGCTATTCATAAAGTTTTCCACTAATATATCAGACAGTGTTTCACTGATATAAGGTTTTCACTGGCCAATTTTTGAGAAGTGAATGGTCCCTTCCTTCTTCTGAATCTGTCTTAGTGTGGAAGGTCCACTGAAACCTGTCCACCAGGGATGACCCTGCCGGTATTTGAAATACCAGTGGCACAGCCTCCAGCCTCACAGCAACACAAAAGCCACCACAGTATGACAAACTGACAGACGAGTGGTGGTTAACAAAATTAGCAAAATAAATTGTGGCATCTTTCATCGATAAACAAGCCACTCTGAAATTTGGAGTTGTTTGTCACTGAAGCAAAATCTAGCCAACTCTGAATAACTCACTGTCCTTCTTTGACAACTTATCCAAGAGTAGAATGATGTATTTCTTTTGTTTTTATGGAGGAGTGTTCTTTCCAGACAGCAGAATGGGAACCAACTCCCTCATTTTCCCTTTTGGGAGTAGAATTTGTGAAATGTCCTTTTGAGAAAAAGACATTGGAGAGAATAGTTTACAAGCCATTGGGTAGCTGGGTGCTTTTCTGCCATGATTTTTAAGTACTCACAGGATGTTTCAATTTTTTTTTTTCATAAAAGAATATGGTGAGATTTATGCAACCAGACTTACAAGCATCAGTTATTTGTCTTTTGTACTGTGATTCCTGGTTATGCATTGAATAATAGATGTATAAGAATAATTTACCAAGCTACATAAGATTTATATTCTAACAGTAGAAATTTTTTAAATATAGCAACAAGTAAAGACCTTGATAAAATTGGCAAATTGAGACTGGATACTAAGAGGATAATCAGTGAGCTACGAGGAGATTGGATTCAGATTGCAAACTATAATAATGTGTTACAGAAATAATATACAATGGTTTTCCTGCTGAGGATGGTGAAACCAGTATGGGAATATTAAATAAACTAAGCAATGCTGTAAAATTAGTCCATAAAGTAATAATAGTACAGGAATTTAATTACACAAACAGATTTGCTAAATGCCTTACAGGAACAAGAGGTGGAAGGGAGAATTTAAATAGGACACTGTACTACTTCTTAGAACAGATGGTAGAAGAAACCATGAAAGATGGATATACATTCAATCATATCCACACTGATGATTAGAAATGGATCCAGAAAGGGATTTGATATACCTCTAAGAAATAGCAACCTCAGGAATACATCTAGGTGAAAGAAAATTAGCTCCTTTTTTTTCAGAACTAGTAAAGGAGCTCTGGTAGGGCAGTGCCTAAAGCATTTGACTGCTAACCAGAAGGTTGACTGTTCAAATCCACAAACCACTCTGCCGAAGGAAAATGGGGCAATCTACTTTACCACCTCCGAAACCCTGGAGTTTCACTATGAGTTGGCGTCAACCGGTGGCAGAGAAGTTTTTTTTTTTTTTAAGGAAGAGAGCTGCATACAAGATAAATGTACATAAATCA
>NW_006922154.1:1061690-1062695 GCF_000298275.1 Orycteropus afer afer | reverse complement strand
TCAAGGTCAGCAGAGCATAGCAGGCTGCTGAGCAATGACACAGCTATGTGCACGGTCCAAGCATGCCATAGGCTAGAGACCATTCCCAAGGCTTCTCCTTATATACAGGAAGCAGATCACATACCCAAAGCAGCTACTCAGCCACTTGTGGTAGATCCCACCATGGAGTTGATTGCCAGTCTAATTATGGGGAATAACTACCACCAGCTGCCCAGCCACTCAACCAGGCCCAGCCAAGTTGACACACAAACATAACTACCACACCTTGGAATCATAGTGGGGGTTTCTATGAGTCAGAATCAACTTGAATCAACTCGATGGCAATGAGTTTGGTTTCTGTTTTTGAATTTAATGCCTGTGTATGGCATTTCAGACCAGTAGGCATAGTTGAACATAACGGCATTAGGACAATTGCTTCTTCATCAAGAAAAAAAAAATATATATTTTTACCCCAAACCGTACCCTAAAATAAGTTCCATATCCTCTAAGAAAAAAGCACACAATCAAAAATACTTCTTTTTTTAATGCATTTTATTGAAGTATAATTTATGTATAGTGACATACACAAAACTAAAGTGACATGGGTCAATGCATTTTTTTTGCAGTGTTCCCTCCCCCCCCGCAACCAACAAAGAAAGTTTTCCTCCATATATAAACCTTTCCTTGACCCTCCACAAAAACGAACTAATGCTATATTTGTCCTTCTCTGATTGACTTATTTCACTCAACATAATGTCCTCCAAGTTCATCCATATTATGCGGTGTTTTGCAGACTCCACATTTTTCTTTAATGCTGCATAGCATTCCAGTATGTGTATGTACCATATTATGATCATCCACTCTTCTGCTGATGGGAACGTAGGTTGTCTCCATCTTTTTGCTATTGTAAAGAGAGTTGTGATGAACATGAGTGTGCATGTATCTGTTCCTATCCTGGCTCTCACCTCTCTAGGATGTATATACCTAGTAATGGGATTGCTGGGTCAAATGGTATTTCCAATTCCA
>NW_006922154.1:1042535-1046828 GCF_000298275.1 Orycteropus afer afer | reverse complement strand
TTGCCAACCCTGGAAAACAAAGGCTGTTCTTAGGTCCCTGGAATCCAAATGAGAATGCTATCACTTTAAAATCTAAAATGGTTGCCATTTGTAAACATTCAAAATGGTTGCACCCTTGGTCACTTTAAAAACCCAAAATGGCTGCCATATGTAAGCAATCAAAATGACTGTGCCCCCTGGAGAGAAGAAAGTCCACAGCTCAGGTTGTCTCCCTCCTTGCTATTTCCCTTCCCAGTCATAGGCCATCAGAACAGTTGTCCCTGCAGCCCTTGGTGACCAGGGCTGATCTTTAGGTCAGTTCCCAGGTCCCAACACCACTTGGTATCAACAGAGTAGCTGATAGTCTGCAGTTCTGACCGTCTCTGTACTCACTGTTTTCATTCAGGTTTTTCCACTAGTTGTGCCTATTCCACTTCTGTATAGTTCCTTTCAAAGCTCAGGGCTCCAGGATTATCTTCTATATCTCTGTGAATTGGTTTTTCTTTTCTTTGTTGAAGAGGGTCTGTGTAGCCTGTCTGCCTATTCCTCCATCTTACCGGAAGTTAATCACAAATACTTTTGAAAGAGATTTTAGAGAATATTTTTATATTCATCTGATGATCACAGCCTTCCATCCTCAGTAATATATGCAGCACTGAAGTTATAAATGAACCGACTGATAAATTTGTTTGCACAACTAAAATGAATGTTTATAATAAAATTTAATCTGGGGGAAAAGAAAATCCTGAAGCTACAGAACATAAAATATATGTTGTTCTTGTTGTTACATATCACCAAGTCAGCTCCAACTCACAGCAACGCAATATACAGCAGAATGAAACACTGCCCGGTCCTGTGTCATCCTCACAATCCTTGCTATACCTCAGCTCATTGTTGCAGCCATTGTTTATCCATCTCACTGAGGGTCTTCCCCTTTTTTGTTGACCCTCCACTTTAACAAGCATGATATCCTTCTCCCAGGAATGGTCCCTACTGATAACATGACCAAAGTAGGTGAGACAAAGTCTGGCCATTTCTGCTTCCGAGGAGTATTCTGGCTGCACTTGTTCCAGAACAGGCTTGTTCATTCTTCGGGCAGTCCACGGTACTTTCACTATTCTTCACCAGCTCCACAACTCAAAAGCACCATCTCTTCTTGTCTTCCTTATTCATTGTCCATCTTTCATAGGAATATGAGGATACTGAAAATACCATGGCTTGGATTAGGTACACCTTAGTCTTCAAAGAAACATCTTTACCCTTCAGCATTTTAAAAAGTTTTTTTGCAGCAGATTTATCCAGTGCAATACAACATCTGATTTCTTGACTGCTGCTTCCAAGGGTGTTGTTTGTGGATCCAAGTAACACGAAATCTTTGACAACTTCAACCTTTTCTCTATTTATTATGGTGCTGCTTATTGGTCCAGTTGTGAGGATTTTCGTTTTATGTTGAGATGAAATTCATACTACAGACTGAATGAAGTCTTTAATGTTCATCAGTAAGTGCTTTAAGTCATCTTCACTTTCAGCAAGCAATGTTATGCCATCTGCATATCGCAGGTTGTTAATGAGTCTTCCTCAAGTCCTGATGCCGTCTCTTCATATAGTGCAGCTTCTCGGATTGCTTGCTCAGCATACAGATTGATTAAGTGTGGTGAAAGGATACAATCCTGACACACACCCTTCCTTGTTTTAAACCATACAGTATCCCCCTGTTCTGTTTGAACAACAGCCTCTTGGTCTATATACAGCTTCCTCATGAGCACAATTATGTATGTGGAATTCCCATTCTGCTCAATGTTATCCATAATTTATTATCATCCACACAGTCAAATGTTTTTTCATAGTCAATAAAACTCAAGCAAACATCTTTCTGGTATTCTTGGCTTTCAGCCAGGATCCATTTGACATTAGCAGTGATGCCTGTCATTCCATGTCCTTTTCCAAATCCAGCTTGCATTTCTGGAAGTTCCCTGTCAATATAGTGCTGCAACCATTTTTGACTTATCCTCAGCAAGATTTTACTTGTGTGTGATATTAATGATATTGTTCAATAATGTCCACATTGTGTTGGATAACCTTTCTTTGGAATGGGTACAAATATGGTCTCTTCCAGCCAGTTGGCCAAGTTGCTGTCTTCCAAATTTCTTGGCATGGACGAGTAAGTGCCTCCAGCACAGCATCTATTTATTGAAACATCTCAATGGATATTTCCTCAATTTCTGAACTTTTTCACCAATTCCTTCAGCACAGCTTCAACTTCTTCCTTCATTACCATTGGTTCTTGATTATATGTCACGTCCTGAAACAGATGAACATTGACCAGTTCTTGGACCCTTCATGTAGCCATGTCATTGTTCAGCAGCCTGCCATGCTCTGCCGACCTTGGGACTCACAATGGACTTAAATGACTGGCCTGCTGTGTGGTCTGGTAACATCAGTACTGTGCCATTTTTTTTGTCGACCTTGGGCTTCTCAGCCTCAGCAGCCAACAGCTGTCTGAGTGTGGAAAAGCCTCTAGTTTCAGTGGGCTGGGAGTTGCAGGCAGAGCTGAAGCCCAAGTCTGAGGGGCTTTCACCTAGCTCCTAGAACCTGGTACTCTGAACTTGGACTTGAAACCTCCAAACTGTAAGAGAATAAACTCCTGTTGTTCAAGCCATCTCATTTGTGGTATATTCTTGTCAGAGCAGCACTAGGTAACCAGAGCAGCACCTAACAACATCAACAGCAAATGCAGCTTATTTGATGATTCCCATTATGGTTCAATCAACTGTCATCAGGACCAGCCACCCAATATTAAATCCTCAGCAGACTTGAATTACAGTAGTTCCCCTTTTGTGACTACCTGCACTCCTCACTTTTTCACTATGTTCTCTGCTTACATGAATTTTGAGAACTTGGCACATCTGTGTCAATTTTAAAATAGATTAAATGGAAATAGGGAAAATAGAAATCATAAATTTTGTTCTATAGCAATTGTGTGCCTGAAATTTGGCAAATTATGCATTACGGAACAGGTATTTGGATGAATCCAAGTACAAAAATTAGTGATGATGTGTGATTGTCTCTGAAAATAGTCAGGCCTGCAGACTGGAGCACACCAGAAATTTTCATCATTTCATTCAACAGCTTTTATTGAGCATATATTATGCACAGTCCTTGTCCTAGATTCTCTGAGATCAAGAGAGGTATGAAGCTCTATTTGTAATGGGACAAGGCATTAAATGATAAATGAAATAATAAAAGTTAAATAATACTTGGAAAATAGTAACACAAGCTATTCAGTACAGAGTATAACAGAAATTGTTAAATGAATTTATTCATATACTAAGTGTTCAATGGTCTAAAGCATTTTAGAATAAGAAGTCTGAAAATATGTCATGGAAGATATCTCAAACTCAAAACCAAACTCACTGCCATCAAATCAATTCTGACTCACAGTGATCACCTTGGGTTTCCGAGGCTTTAAATCTTTATGGCAGCATCTTTCTTCCATGGAGAAGCAGCTGGTAGGTTAAAACCACCAACATTTTTGTTAGCAGACGAATGTCTTAACCATGCACCAGCAGAGCTCCTAGAGAAGATATAGAACTTTAGAATTGCTCTGATAGGTAGGCAGGAATAGATCAGTTCAAGAAGTAGGGAAGAGAAAAATTCCAGATGGGGAGTATGGCATGACAACAAGAAACAACCTAAAATTTAACTTTCAACCTAAAAAACCCCAGAACAACAACAACAAAACTCAGCCATGCTTACTGGGAATAAATAATAAATATCTATGCTTGTCTTTTGCCATTTGAAGGTTGAGAAATCAGAGAACATGTTCACGTGTTCCACACATCTAGTCAAGATTTATTATTACTGAAAATGTAAAACTGGAAATTAACAAGATATCCATTGAGTTTGTTGTTGTGTTCCAAGACAATACAACAAATTAACTAAAGCCTTAGTCATTGTGTGACTACACAATAATCCACTTTACAGATCACATTTTAGGAAATATTTATTGATATTCAAACCAAATATTTCTCAAGTTACTAAAATCCAGTATTTTTTTTTAAATTTTCTTTTGTTTTGCTAATGTTCTCAGCAAAAATAGAAAGAAAAAGTTGTTTACCTTTTAATAAATTTAATTTTATGCTTTAATTTACAATCTCTATCACTATTCCAAAGGAGTTCTGGTGGTATAATGGTTAAAGTGTTTGGCTGGTAACCAAAATTTCGGTGGTTTGAACCCACCAGCTGCTCTGTGGAAGAAAGTTGAGGCAGTCTGCCTCTATAGAGATTTACAGCCTTGGAAACCCAGTGAGGGTT
>NW_006922154.1:1029143-1042085 GCF_000298275.1 Orycteropus afer afer | reverse complement strand
GGCCCCGACTCATAGCGACCCCTCCTTGGGTTTCCGAGGCAGTATCACTACGGAAGTAGGATTGCCCAACCAACTGGGAAAATAGTTAAGGTATACTCTATAAGAGAAAATGTAAAGAAAAGTTAGTAAAACAAAAGTGCACATTCACACAAATCAGCCATACAATCTACTACTAAAATATAAACACAATGCTTTAAAATTATAAATATATTAAGATCTCATAGTAACTCTATTCCAAACCAAACCAAACCCACTTGATAGCCCATTCTGACTCATAGTGACCCCCCATTGGGTTTTCAAGGCTTTAAATCTTTATATAAGTAGACTGCCACATCTTTCTTCCACAGAGGGTCTGGTGGGTTCAAACTGCTGACCTTTCAGCTAGCAGCCAAGCATTTAAACACTGCACCACCAAGGCTACTTTATAGTAGGATGTATTCTATATAACATCATTTAGCTCAAGCACCGGTGGTGTGCTGGTAAATGTTTTACAACCATTTCTGGTGAGGAGGAACCTGATTTGTAGAATTTGTCAATTTTTATGATTTCATTACTCCCACCAAGACTGATTTAAAGTATCAAGTTAAAATTCAGCAACTAGCAAAATTTCTGGAGGCTTTTCTATTGGTGCTTGCAATCTGGCACAAGGTGGCTCCAGTGCCCCACTGCAAACATTGATAATAGCATACTGCTATTTAATAAACTAAGCCTTGGCAGTGCAGTGCTTAAGCTCTCAGCTGCTAACCGTGAAAGGTCAGCAATTTCACTTCACCAGCAATTCCTTGGGAGAAAGATGTGGCAGTCTGCTTGTCAAAATTCCAACTCAACTGACAAAGAGTTTGGGTTTTGTTTTTATTTAATAAATTGCTTGTTTACTCATATGTTATAATAATATATCATATTATTTTCACAGTATATATTGCTTATCTCTGGTGGTGTAGTACCTAAGGCTAACTGCTAACCAGAAGACTCGCTGTTCAAACCCCAGCTACTCCTTGGAAGGAAGATTTGGGCAATCTACTTCCATAGGGATACCACCTCGGAAACCCAAGAAGAGGTCCTTACGAGTCAGATCCAACATGACGGCAGTGAGTTTGGCTCATATATATATATATATAATATATATATTATATATATATTATATATATAATATATATATTATATATATACATTATTCTAAATATATACATTATTCTAAAAATATTGGATGAATTAATTTAAAAATACTCTAAGACACATTTACAAAATAGATGATTATAGTTGTATGTGTGCGTGCATATTAATGAACTTAAATACTACACTTAATTCAATCCTTTGTTTTTTATGTATTTATTGTGTTTCTTTTATTTGAAGTTTTAAAAATGAAATGATCAACAAGCACATGTTTTTAAGTGAATTCTTCTATATAAATGTAACTGGTGTTAAGTTCATAAGTAGGAATTGACTTGATGGCCAGGGGTTTGATTTTTTTAGGTTTGGTCCCAAGTTTCTATTTGTGCCTGTTGTGCACGCCTCCTCATTACCTGGGCTAAAAGTTTTTTCATAACTCAGTTTAGTACAGGTGGTTGGGCTTTGGCGATGATCCCCTTTCCAACTTAACTAAATGACATATTCCTATGTTCCAAAACAAATTTATGACAGTGCCTAAACCCCAATGAGTCACATTAATTTTTGAAACTCACTTACTTATTGAAAAGATAGTATGTACTTTAAAACATCTGTAATACAAAGCATGCTCTGTGCTGTCAAGTTTTCAATAAAAATTAATCTAGATAACATTTAAAAATTCTTGTTTTCTCATACCAAAGGCCTAGAAATAATAGTCTAGTTATATTTTCAGAAGTTTAATTTCAAAGTAAAAGCACTTTCTCCATGGATCTTATCCCATGACATGCAATGGAGAGGATTTTCATCAAATCATTAAAGGTGATTAAAAATTCCTCTTCTAGAAACTACTGGTCCTTAAAACTCTCACTGAAACTAAGGATTCATGCAATAGAAGAAACTTCAAACTCAGGATCTGGAAAGGTCAGCAGCTAGTCAGCCTGGAGAAAGGTATGCAAATGCCCCACCATTTTTACTTATGTTAAAAAAGGTGGCAAGTTCAAGTAAAAATTGTGTTGGTTACTATGAAAGAGTACGTTTTTATACTGGTAGGGATTCTTATTAGGAAACTACTATGCCAGTGGCTCTCTATGGAGACTGACATTTGGCAATATCCAGAGACACATTCTGTTGCTACAACTTTTTTGGGGTAGATGGGGAGATGCTACTGACATCTAGTCAGTAGAGGCCAGGAATGTTGCTGAATATCCTAAATGCACAGGATAAGGCCCATACAATAAAGACCTGAAATATCAAGTAGTGCCATAACTGAGAAACCCTAGTGCCTAAGGCATTTGACTGCTAACCTGAAGGGTGGTGGTTCAAACCCAGCAGCCTCTCCTAGGAAAGAAGATGGGCAGTCTACTTCCATAGAGATACTACCTCGGAAACCCTATGAGTTGAATTTGACTAGCCAGCAGTGAGTTTGATTTTTTTGTTTTTTGTAGTATATCCAAACATTTGTTATTGCTGTTGTCAGGTGTCATTGAGTTGGTTCTGACTCACAGCAATTCTATGTACTACATAACAAAACTTTGTCCAGTTCTGAACCATCCTCAAAATCCCTGCTACACTTGAGCCCATTTTTGCAGTTACTCTGCTAACCCATCTCATTGAGGGCTTCCCCTTTCTCATTGACCCTCTACTTTACCAAGCATGATATTCCTTCTCTAGGAAATGACTCCTGACCACCTGACCAAAGTAGATGAGATGAAGTCTGGCCATTCTGGCTTATAAGGAGCATTCCAGCTGCACTTCTTCCAGGAGAGATTTGTTTATTCTCCTGGCAGTCCATGATATTTTCAGTATTCTTTGCCAACACCACAGTTAAAAGACATCAATTCTTTTTTGATCTTCCTTATTTATTGTCTAGCTTTCACATGCATATGAAGAAATTAAAAATAAGGATATGGGTTAGGTGGACCTTAGTCTTCCAAGTGATATTTTTGCTCCTTAACACTTTAAAGAAGTCTTTTGCAGCCAAGTGCTATTATGACATTCGATTTTCATAGGTGTTGTTGATTGTGGATGCGAGTAATACGAAATCCCTACAACAACAAACTTTTCTCCACTTATTGAAATGTTGCTTAATGGTCCAGTTGCAAGCGTTTTTGTATTCATTATGTTGAGGTGTAATCCATACCAAAGACTGTCCTCTTTGATTGTCATCAGTAAGTGCTTCAAGTCTTCACTTTCAGGAAGTAAAGTTGTGCCATTTGCATATCGTAAGTTGTTCATCAGTTTTCCTTCAATCCTGATGCTGCAGTCTTCTTCATAGAGCCCAAGTTCCTGAATTTGCTCAGCATAGAGATTGAACAAGTAGGGGGAAAGGCTACAACCTTGATGCACATCTTTCCTGATTTTAAACCTTGCTGTATCCCCTTGTTCTAAGATTAAGATGTTCTAAATCTAAGATGTGCCTCACCCAAGCCATGGTATTTTCAATTGCCTCATATGCGTGTGAGAGCTGGATAATGAATAAGGAAGACCAGAGAAGAGTTGATATTTTTGAGTTGTGGTGTTGGCAAAGAATGCTGAAAGTACCATGGCCTGCTAAAAGAACTAACAAATCTGTCCTGGAAGAGGTGCAGCCAGAATGCTCCTTGGAAGTGAGAATGGCCAGACTTTGTCTCACCTACTTTGGTCAAGTTGTCAGAAGGGACCATTCTATGGAGAGGGATGTCATGCTTGGTAAGGTGGAGGGTCAACGAAAGAGAGGAAGGCCCTCAACGAGATGGATTGACACAGTGGCTGCAGCGATGGGCTCAGGTATAGTAGGGATCATGAGGCTGGCACAGGACTGGGCAGTGTTTTTTTCTATTGTTCATAGGGTCACTATGAGTCAGAGACAACATTATGGCACCTAGCAACAACAACATTGAGCTTCTCAATTGTTTCTTTCCTCAGATATAGTTGATTTTTTATATATTCCGTCTGGTTAGGTCCACATGTATATTATTGATAAAAGGTATTTGCAGTGAATAAGTCGTTAGTCTTGGAAAATTTTGTCACAGGATCTCCAGTGTTATTTTTATCACCAAGGCCATATTTTCCAAATAGTGATGATTCTCCTTCCTTTCCAACTTTTGCATTCTGTTGTTGTTGTTGTTAGGTATCGTCGAGTTCTCTCTGACTCATAGCGACCCTATGCACAGCAGAACACCGCCCAGTCCTGCACCAGCTCCATGACCCTTGCTGTACTTGAACCCATCACCACAGCCACTGTGTCAATCTATCTCATTGAGTGCCTTCCCCTCCTTTGTAGACCCTGCACCTTACTAAGGATGATATCCTTCTCTAGGGAACAGTTCCTTCTGATAACTTGACCAAAGTAGGTGAGATGAAGTCTGGCTATTCTCTCTTCCAAGGAGTATTGCTGCTGCACTTCCTCCTGGACAGATTTGTTACTTCTTTTAGCAGTCCATGATACTTTCAGCATTCTTCACCAGCACCACAACTCAAAAGCATCAACTCTTCTTTGGTCTTCCTTATTCATCAGCCAGCTCTCACAAACAAATGAGGTGATTGACAATATCATGGCTTGTGTCAGACACACCTTAATCCTTGAGGAGATATCTTTGCTCCTCAACACTTGAAAGAGGTCTTTTGCAGCCTACTTGCCCAGTACTATACGTTGTCTGTAGGAGCTCTGGTAGCACAGTGCCTAAGGCACTTGACTGCTAACCAGAAGGCTGGTGGTTCAAACCCATCAGCCCCTCCTTGGAAGGAAGGTTGGGCAATCCTACTTCCATAGTGATACTGCCTCGGAAACCCAAGGAGGGGTCGCTATGAGTCGGGGCCGACTCGACGGCACATAAAAACAACAACAACATACGTTGTCTGATGTCCTGACTGCTGCTTCCATCGGCATCGATTGTAGAACCAAGTAATGTGAAGTCTTTGACAAGTTCAATCTTTTCTCCATTTATTGTGATGCTGCTTATAGGTTCAGTTGTGAGGACTTTTGTTTTCTTAATATTGAGAAAAAATCCATACCTCGGACCGTATTCTTCAGTCTTCATCAGTAAGTGCTTCAAGTCATCCTCACTTTCAGTAAGCAAAGTTCTGTCGTCAGCATATCACAGGTTGTTAATGATTCTTCCTCCAATCTTGATACCACATTCTTGTTCATATAGTCCAGCTTCTTGGTTGCTCAGCATAGAGATTGAATAAGTATGGTGAAAGGATACAACCCTGACACACTTCCTTCTTGATTTTAAACCATAAGTGGCCCCTTCTTCTGTTTGAATGACAGCCTCCTGCTCTATGTACAGGTTCCTTGTGAGTATAATTAGGTGTTCTGGAATTCCTGTTCTTCTCAATGTTATCCAAAATTTGTTATGATCCACACAATCAAATGCCTTTGCATAGTCAATAAAACACAAATAAACATCTTTCTGGTATTCTTTGCTTAGAGCCATGATCCATCTGACGTCAGCAATGATTACCCTTGTTCTACGTCATCTTCTGAATCCAGCTTGCACCTCTGGAAGTTCTCTGTCAATATATTGCTACAATCTTTTTTGAAGTATCTTCAGTAAGATTTTCTTGCATGCGAAATTAATGATATTTTTTGATAATTTGCACATTCTGTGGGATCACCTTTCTTTGCAATGGGTACAAATATGGATCAGTCAGTTGGCCAGGTAGCTGTCTTCCAAATCTCTTGGTATAACTGAGTGAGTGCCTCCAGTGGAGCATCTGTTTGTTGTAACATCTCAGTGGGTATTCCATCAATCCCTAGAGCCTTGTTCTTCACCAATTCCTTCAGTGCAGCTTTGACTTCTTCCTTCAATACCACTGGTTCTTGATCATATGCTACCTCCTGAAATGGATGAACATCAACCAGGTCTTTTTGGCACAGTGACTCTGTGTATTCCTTCCATCTTCTTTTGATGCTTCCTGCATCATCCAAAATTTTGCCCATAGAATCTTTCAATATTGCAAGGTGAGGCTTAATTTTTTTCCTCAGTTCTTTCAGCTTGAGAAATGCTGAGTGTGTTCTTCCCTTTTGGTTCTCGAACTCCAGGTCTTTTCACATTTCATTATAGTACTTGGCTTTGTCTGTTTGAACTGCTTTTTGAAATCTTCTGTTCAGCTCTTTTATCTTGCCATTTCGTCCATTTGCTTTAGCTACTCTTTGCTCTAGGGCAAGTTTCAGAGTCTCTTGTGTCATCCATTTTGGTCTTTTTTTCTTTTCTAGTCTTTTTAATGACCTCTTGCTTTCTTCATGGATAATGTTCTTGATATCATCCCATAATTCTTCCAGTTTTCAGTCATTGGTGTCCAATGCAACAAATTTATTCTTTAGATGGTCTCTAAATTCAGGAAGGATAAATTGAAGATCATATTTTGGCTCTTGTGGACTTGTTTGGTCTTCAACTTCAATTTGAACTTGCATATGAGCAGTTGATGGTCTGTTCCACAATCAGCTCCTATCCTTGTTTTGGCTGAAAATATTGAACTTTCCATCGGGAGCTCTGGTAGCATAGTGGCTGAGACACTTGCCCACTAACCAGATGGCTGGCGGTTCAAACCCAGCAGCCACTCCTCGGAAGGAAGGTGGGCAATCCTACTTCCGTAGTGATACTGCCTCGGAAACCCAAGGAGGGGTTGCTATGAGTCGGGTTTGACTCGACGGCACATAACAACAACAACATCGCCTCTTGTCACAGAAGTAGTCAGTCTGATTCCTGTATATTCCATCTGGTGAAGTGCACATGTATAGCTGCTGTTTGTGTTGTTGAAAAAAGATATTTGCGATAAATAAGTCATTGGTCTTGCAAAATTCCACCACGTGGCCTCTAGCATTATTTCTGTCACCAAGGTCAAAATTTCCAGTGATTCTTCTTTGTTTCCAACTTCTGCATTCTGGTCACCAGTGATAATTAATACATTGTGATTGCATGTTCAGTCAATTTCAGACTGCAGAAGTTGATAAAAATCTTCAATTTCCTCATCTTTGGCTTTGGTGTTTGGTGCATGAATTTGAATAATAGTTGTATTAACTGGCCTTCCTTGTAGGTATATGGATATTATCCTATCACTGACAGCATTGTACTTCAGGACAGATCTTGAAACATGCTCTGTGATGATGAATGCTGTGTCATGCCTCCTCAAATTGTCATTCCCAGCAAAGTAGATCATATGGTTGTCTGATTCAATAGGGCCAAAATAAGTCTGTTTCAGCTTACTAATGCCTAGGATATCAATCTTTATGTGTTCCATTTCATTTTTGACAACTTCTAAATTTCCTAGATTCATACTTAGTACATTCCATGTTCTGATTATTATTGGATGTTTGCAGCTGTTTTTCTTCAATTTGCGTTGTGCCACATCAGCAAATGGAGGTCTCAAAAGCTTTACTTTATCCATATCAGTAAAGTTGGTTCTACTGTGATGATACAGGTCTCTCCCAGTTATATTTTGAGAGCCTTCCAATCTAAGGGGCTATTCATAAAATTGCACAGTAAGGTATCAGACAGTGTTTCTCTGCTATTCATAAAGTTTTCCCTGGCCAATTCTTTGAGAAGTGGATGACCTCTTTCTCCTTCCTAGTCTGTCCCAGTCTGCAAGCTGTGCTGAAACCTGTGCACCATGTACAAACCCACTGGCATTTGAAACACTGGTGACATAGCCTCAAGCCTCACAGCAACACGTCACCATCGTATGACAAACCAACAGACAAGTTTGTCTCCCTTAGCTGTTCAAAACTTCTCCACCCTCCCCTTACCTGGATCCCTGCTGCTTTCCTGCCACTTGGGGGTGGGGCCTGGGTTCCTCCCCTCACCTGAATGCTTGCTGCTGCTTCCTCCTTTTGCAATCTAATCACCAGTAATTATCAATATGTCTTGATTGCATGTTTGGCCAATTTCAGACTGCAGAGGTTGGTAAAAATCTTCAATTTCTTCATCTTTTGCTTTGGTGGTTGGTGCATAAATTTGAATAATAGTCATATTAACTGGTCTTCCTTGTAAGTGTATGGATATTATTCTATAACTGACAGCACTGTACTTCAGGAGAGATCTTGAAATGTTCTTTTTGGCTATGAATGCAATGCCATTGCTCTTCTGTTTGTCATGCCTGGCATGCTAGACCATATGATTGCTTGATTGAAAAATGGCCAATACCAGTCCATTTCAGCTCACTAATGCCTAGGATATCGATGTTTATGCATTCCATTTCATTTTTGACAACTTCCAATTTTCCTATATTCTTACATTCCTACATTGTACATTCCACATGGTGATTATTAATGTATGTTTGCAGCTGTATCTTCCCATTTTGAGTTGTGCCCCATTAGCATGTTGCTTGAATAATTTCTCTCAGAAAGATCAGCACAAGGCCAGTCCCAATGAGGTGGAGGTTAAAGATGTCCCAAATGTCCAAACTACTCCGTCATTTCAGACATTAACTCCTCCTCTCAGTAATTTCCCTCATCTTAGGGTTCTGTATTTCTCTGTAACACCTCACAGAACTCACAGACATCTAAGGGATCATCTCATGTAGTAGTGTGGAAGTTGGCAGGCTGGTGAGTCCCAGGTTCTTGAGTGTGTCTGGAGGATCCTCCCAGTTCTCGGGGTTTGATGAACCTTGATCAGCAGATCAGATGATGGCTGCTGTCCCAAATCCAAGGGTGAGATGAGGATGAGCCAAAACATAGAACTGGGACAAGAGGAGGATGAACCTTCTCAGGAGATTCGTAGGCATACCACAGGAAGCTAAAGGTGGTGATTTGAATTATACCCTCTAGCAAGGCAAGACTCAAGATACATTCCACCTATGTTGCTCCAACAGAAATAACCCAAGTGTATGGCTTTAACAATCAGCAGCTCAAGGCAAATCCCACTACAAAGCTGATTGCCAGTCATTACAGGAAACGCCTACTACCAGATGCCCAGCCAAGTTGACACCTGACCTTAACTACCACATCACCCCAAACAGGCATGGATAACAGGATTTACAATACATCACAGAATGGAGGACAATGGCTAGAAGGGCCACATCAAGCAATTCACCCCACATGTGAAGGTCCCAAAATCTTTACTCCATCCACATTATTATGGTTGACTCTACTTTGAGGTGGCAGCTCTTCCCCAGTTGTATTTTAAGTGCCTTCCAACCTGAGAGGCTCATCTTCCAGCACTTTATCAGACAATGTTTCAGGGCTCTTCATAAAGTTATCCAGTATTACATCAGACAGTGTTTCACTGCTCTAATAAGATTTTGAGACTGGGCTCTTTCTGAAGAAAGAGATGCTCTCTGGTTGGCCTTAGAGAAGCAAGAAGCCCTTTTGTGAACCACCAATGAAGAGGGATAGACCTAGGACTGAGGGTCTCAGTGCTAGAACCATAAAAAATTAGATTCTGTCAACAATATGAATGAACTTGGAGAAGAACTCCAAACCCCACATTAGAACACCTCAGTTAACATTTAATTGTTGTTGTTGTTGTTGTTATGTGCTGTTGAGTTGGCCCTGACTCATAGTGACCCCTCCTTGGGTTTCTGAGGCGGTATCACTATAGAAGTAGATTGCCCAACCTTTCTTCTGAGGAGTGGCTGGTGGGTTTGAACTGCCAGCCTTCTGGATAGCAGTCAAGTGCCTTAGGCACTATGCTGCCAGAGCTCCCAACATTTAATTATAACCTGTGAAATCCTTGGCAGAGATCCCTACTACACTATAATCAGACTCATGCTCCATGGAAACAATGAGATCATAACTGTATGTTTTTCAAGTTGCTAATTTTGTGATAATTTGTTACACATCCTCCTTTCATATTTCCTACATATAATGATATTCTAAATTAATAATGAGGGTTTTATGTCTTCCTCTCCAGTCATTATACCATTTATTTCTTAATTTTCTTATATTATTTTAATGCATTGTTGACTAGAAATGGTGGAGGTGTGCATTATTGACCACTTTGTTATATCAGTGGAAAAATTTTCAATATTTCATTATTAAATATGGTATTTACTATAGGTTTCCATTGATAGATAGATAGATAGATAGATAGGTAGATTCTCTTTACCAGGTTAAACAGTCACTATCTATCCCTAATTTGCTAAGAATGGATGTCATGAATGGATGTTGAATCTTTCCAAACACTTTACATGCATGTTTTATAATATTATGATTGATGTGTTCAGTTATATAAAACTCATATTCTAATGTTAAAGCTTCCTTTTATTCCCAGAGGGGAAAATAGCTTAGTCATGATGTTGTATATTTTTCATAACTTTTTTTTTGACTCAACTTGGCAATATTTAGTCTAGGATTTTTGCTTCTATGTTAATGAGTGAAAACAAACCACAATTTTCCTCTATTGTTCTGTCTTCATTGTGTTTTGGTATCAAGAATAAGCTAGCCTCATGCAAGAAATTATGTGAAAGACTTGTGTAAGATTGTCATATTATTTTCCTTGTATGTTTTAGAACTAAATGGTAAAGTATCTATATCTGGAAGGGTACAGAAGAATTGGATATGATGTCATCAAATTGTCAAGATAGATATGTTAAATATGCTTATTCTTAGAAATTCCCAAATATTGTAAGCTAAACTTGTTTTGTCAGTTATTAATTTTGCAGAAATTGAATGAGACTCTAAATCAGTGTTTTCTAAACTTATTTGATCACTGAACCGTTCTTCCACTTTAATAGCTTTCTGCATCACAGCTACAACTACCATAGTATAATAAATTGACACATAGGTTGTAGCTATACATTAATAGACTACATCATTTATAAAGGCAAATTATGACATCCTAACCACTGCAATTATATGTACTTATTTGGTAACATTCCTTTATATTTGTGGAAATTTTCTAAGAAAGAAATTATACATAATTAATTTTTTCTTCCAATACAATAGAATGCTTATGAATTTTCTACATTTCCAAGAAACATAATTTCCATACAATTCAGTGTTTGTAAAACATAATTTAATACTTAGACATCTTTCCTCGGAAGGAAGGTTGGGCAATCCTACTTCCGTAGTGATACTGCTTCGGAAACCCAAGGAGGGGTCTCTATGAGTCGGGGCCGACTCGACGGCACATAACAACAACAGACATCTTTCATTTGGGCAACCTATTTCCATAGTGATATAACCTCAGAAACCCACGGAGAGGTTGCTATCAGTCAGATCTGACTCAATAGTGTGAGTTTGGGTTTTTTGGAGACAACTTTTTTTTTTTTTTTTAATGATTTGAGTGAAAATTTACAGAGCAAATTCACTTTCCATACAAAAGTTGACATACACCTTGTCTTACGACATTGACTACAATTTACCCCAATGCAACAGCTCCCCTCCCAATTCCTCCCAATAGTTACCTTTTCCCTGTGTTCATCTCTCCATGCACTCCTGCCCCCTGAGCTGTCTCCCTGTACATAAATAGCCCTTCTTTATCCCATGATTGTTCTCTCCAAGGACTGTACCTCAGGTAAATGTTCAACTCATATGCCTGTCTTTTGTTTGGCTGGAAGTCACAGGTGTGGATTCAATTCCAGAGCTGAAGGGCAGCTAGGGACCATTGTCTCAGTGGTTCCACCAGGCTCTATCAGACCAGCACTTTTTTTTTCCCAAATGATTTTGAGTTTTGTTCCACATTGTTCTCCCTCTATCCAGGATCTCCTCCATAGATCCCCTTCCAAGTGGTTGATGGTGGTAGCCGGGCACCATCTAGTTCTTCTGGTCTCATAGTTGTATAGACTGTGGACCGCATGATGTATCAGTCACTAGGACTAATTGTTTCCATGAATCTTTGGTTTTCTTCCTTCTTCTTTGTTCTGGATGAAGGGAGACCCATTGTTGCATCTAGATGGCAGCTTGCAAGCTTTTAAGATCACAGTCGTTACTTGCCAAAGTAGGATGTGGAACAATGTTTTGTGTAGTATGTTATGCTAATTGAGCTTGATGTCCCCTGTGGCTATTGTCCCGAGCCCCCAGGTTCAACTACTTGGTCCCTCTGGGTAGCTAGCTGTGACCAAGAAGTGACTACAACCTTGTCCCTTGTCAGCTCTACTTTCACCTGAGAATTCAGATCATACAACTACACTTATAGGACCATTGTCTGCCAACCCTATTCAAGGTCTTGGGCACACTCCATGCTTCATAGACATACCTAATAGTTCAGCCTATCCACCCATCTATCCACCTGTATACCCTTGTTTGCCTTTACTGACAACGCAGTACTGTATGTGCAAAAGGGTTCATTTTTGTTGTCTGTACCTGTCTATGTCTTCCTCTTCCTCAATGCCACAATGTTGATCACTCACACTTGGTACATTGACCTTCTCTTCACCCAAATCGATACTTATCTCAACCAATCTAACAATGTTCCCTACCTTTCCCTCCCACCCCTGGTAAACAATGAAGAATATTTCCTTCCATAGATAAACTTTCCTTGACTTTTACAATAATGGACTAATACAATATTTGTCCTTCTGTGATTGACTTGTTTCACTCAGCATAATGTCCTCCAAGTTCATCCACATTATGTGATGTTTTTACAGATTCTAGGTTATTCTTTAGGGTTGCATAGTATTCTATTGTGTGTATGTACCATAGTTTGGTTTTCCATTCCTCAGTTGATGGACACCTGGTTGTTTCCATCTTTTGGCTATTGTAAATAGTGTTGTGATGAACATGGCTATGCATGTCTGTTCTTGTCATGGCTCTCACTTCTTTAGGATATATACCTAGTAATGGAATGACTGGGTCAAATGGTATTTCTAATTCCAACTATTTAAGGAATTGCCTTACTGCTTTCTGTAGTGGTTGTACCATTTTACAGTCCCATTAGCAGTGTATGAGAGTCCCAATCTCTCCACATCCTC
>NW_006922154.1:1022357-1026563 GCF_000298275.1 Orycteropus afer afer | reverse complement strand
TGTTTACTCTTTTTCCATTGATCTTCCTATTGCTGATTTCTAATTTGATAGCATTATGATCTGAGAAGATGCTTTGCAGTATTTCAATGTTTTTAAATTTATGAAGGATTGCTTCATGGCCTAACATATGGTCTATCATGGAAAATGTTCCATGTGCACTGGAGAAGAATGTATATTGAGGTGTTGTTGGGTGAAGTGTTCTGTAGATGTCTATAAGGTCAAGTTGGTGGATTGTGTTGTTTAGCTCTTCTGTATCTTTGTTTGTGTTTCTTTCCAGTTTCTATCTTTCATGGAAAGTGGTGTATTCAAGTCTGCCACTATGACTGTGGAGTCATCTATTTGACTTTTCAACTCTTTTAAATTCTGATTTATGTATTTTGGGCCTCTTTCATTGGATCCATAGATATTTATTATGGTTATATCTTCATGTTCAATTGATAGTTTAATCATTATATAACGTCCTTCCTTGTCTCATATGGTGGTTCTTGTCTTAAAGTCAATTTGATCAGAAATTAATATTGCCACTCCTGCTCTTTTACTGTTGCCATTTGCTTGATATTTTTTCAACCTTTGATTTTCAGTCTATTTTTGTCTTTGTCTGTAAGGTGTGTCTCTTGTAGATAGCATATTGATGGATTTTGTTTTCTTATCCAATCTGCAACTCTCTTTCTCTTGAGTGGTGTATTTAATCCATTAACATTCACTGTAATTATTGACAAATATGAATTGGTTGCTGTCATTTTGTTATGAGTTTTTCCATGGTGTCCCTGGTTTCTTTGTTCCTTATTATTTTCTGTACTGAGCTGATTGTGTTTTTGAATCATGTTATCATTTCCTTTGTGGCTGTTGTTTTAGTATTTTCTGAATATTCGTGCTTGTCCTCTTTTTTATTGTGATGTAAAGGTTTATCATTTTTCTTTGAGGTTACCCTGTGATTTATAATTTTCTCCCTGAGATTAGAACATTCCATTCTATCTTGCAACTCTCTTGACTTCCTCACCATTTAGAAGTTCTGTAATTACACACTATTTTCCCTTTTTTGGTTTGTAGTTGTCCTCACTTGCCAATTGATGTCTCTGGTTCCCTGTTTATAATCTTGTAAGCTTATTTTACTTTATATGTCCATAGCTGTGGTTTCTGGGTTATGCCATCTTGTGTATTAACAGTTGATTGTTATTCCCTATGTTTGGTTCTCTGTTCAAAGACTTCATTTAGTATCTCTTGTAAGATTGGCCTGGTTTAAACAAATTCCCTTAGTTTCTGCTTATCTGGAAATCTCCTAATTTCACCATCATATCTGAGGGACAATTTTTCCAGGTATATAATTCTTGTTTGAAATTTTTTCTCTTTCAGGGTTTTATATATACCATTCCACTGCCTTCGGAGTTACATGGTTTCTGCTGAGAAATCAGAACTTATTTTTACTGGTTGTACTTTGTAAGTAACTTTTTATTTTTCCCATGCTGCTTTCAGGATTCTTTCTTTGTCTTTGGTTTTGATGAATTTGATGATGATATGTCTTTGTGATTTTCTTTTGGCCTCTATCCTGTTTGGGGTTTGTTGGACCTTCTGAATGGATATATTCTCATCTTTCATCATATCAGGGAAGTTATCTTCCAACAAATCTTGGAGGATTTTCTCAGTGGTTTCATTTTTCTCTTCCTGTTCTGGAATTCCAATGACACATACATTATTTCTTTTGATGGTATCCCACATGAACCTCAGGCTTTCTTCATTTTGTTTTGATCTTTTTTTCTTATTGATCCCTTTCCAAAGAAGTATTCAGATATTTGTCTTCAATCTCATTACTTCTGTCTTCCATGGCATCAATTCTACTACTTTACCCTTTTAATGTGTTACTATTTCTGACAATTTAATATTAATCTTCTGGATTTCTATCTGTCGATTTAGAATCCTTTCTAATTTTTCATTTATTTTGTCATCTTGTTTTTGTATTTTCTTCCAAAATTCTTCTAGGGTTTTGTCTGTGTTTTCCTTGGTCTGTCTGTCAATCCTTTTCAGATACCTAAGTATAATTCTTTTGACTTCCTTATCAGAGTGTTCCAATGCTGTTTCTTCCACAGGGATGTGCTCTTGGTCTGTATCCTGCTCCCTTGCTTCTACCACTTTTTCTTGCTTAATTGTGTGGACTGTGATGGTCTGTCTGTGATGCATTGTTGTATTTAGATCTCTGTTAACTGTTTGTGAAGAAAGGCAAGGGTGAGTCAGGCTCTTCTTGGTGTTTGTTTGTCATTGTCCCATTGGTGGAGAAGGAAGTGGTGGTTCCCACTCAGTAAGTGAAGTTGCAGGTGCAGTATGTGTGCAGTTGTGTCGTATGAGGATTGTTGCTGCTTTCCACTCAGTTACACAAAATTAACAATTGAATAACCATAAAAAAAGTAAAATCAAATGGAAAAAAATACACTGTGTAATCACACAGGAACAGTAACCCAAAAAAGGGAAAAAGAAGTAAAAAGAAAAATAAACCTTGCAATATCTGGGGCAAGGGCAATAAGAGAAAGGAGGTAGAGAAGGAGAATAATGAAGAAAATAATGGGAAAAACACAAAAACAAGGAACAGGGTTAACCATGAGAAAGAAAGAAAAAAAATTGCAACCAGGAACAGGGAAAAGAAAAAAAGCTGAAAACTAGAACCTGGAAGTGGAAGAATAAAGAATAATAGTAAAAAGTAAAAAAGTAATAATAATAATAGTAGTTTTAAAACAAACAAACTCAAAAACATAAAAAGGAAAAAAAAAAATCAGGGCAGGGTGAGGCAGGGCATCCAGGCTCCATCCTAGCACACAGACTGGGATGGAATTCCTGCAGGCCCAGAAAGTGGGTGGGAGTGAGGTATGGCCACATGTCCATTCACCAATAGAGTGTGGGGTTTAAGAGTAACAAGGGGAATGTCATACCTTTCTAGTCATCTGGGTCCAGAATGTCCTTGGGGTTTCCAGCAAGTAGAGCCTGTTCTTAGGTCCCTGGAATCTGGGGGAACACTGTCTCTTTAAATATCCAAAATGGTCAAGTCACTTGTAAACATTCAGAATGGCTGCACCCTCCGGGCAGACAATAGTCCACAGCTCAGCCTGCTTTCCTCTTCTCTGCTTCCCCTTTTCTTCCCCAGCCACCGGAGTAGTCTTCTGTGCAGTCCCTGGCTAGCAGGACCAATTTGTAAGTTAATTCTTAGGTCCTACCACCACTTGGCAATATCCAACCTGTCTGTGCCATCAGGATCGCTGCCAGACCACAACACCATAGGTCTCCTTTTTCGGTGTTTTAATTCAAATTCTTCTGCTAGTTGGAGTTTAGTCCACTTCTATATCCTTCCCTTCAAGGCTCAGGGGTCCAAGATTATCTTCCATATCTGTGTTAATTGGTTCCCCTTTTCTTTGTTGAAGAGGGTCTGTGTAGTCTTTCTGCCTATTGCACCATCTTACTGGAACTCCTGAGGTATCTTTCTTAATAATAATTTCTTTCAAATCACCATCTTTAAGGTCACTCACAGGTGTTCTTGTTGAAAGAGTAATAAATAATAAAACGTATGCATGCTGCCCATAGCCTAGTGTCATCCATATTGTTTATATCAGAAATTGTGGAGTTAATATATTAGAGGTCTTTATCATCTTTAGGCATTTGTTTGTGTGAATTGTTTCAGCTTCACATATCTCATACATGGGTACTTCACAAGCTCAGATTTGCAAATGATCAGCTGAGGTTTTAGTAAGAAGAGTACAGTAAAATAAATTTCAGTTTATTCACTGTCAGAAATTAAAGTAGTAACTCACCCTATATTCCTAATGGGAGTCCCTGGGTCATTCAGTTGACATGCTCAGCTGCTTATTGAAAGGTTGAAAGCTCAAATCTACCCAGAGACACTTTGGAAGACAGACTTGGCAATTTACTTCCAAAATATCAGCCATTAAAAATCCTACAAAACGTAATTCTACTCTGACCCATACACAGTTGCCATGAGTTGGAAGCAACTTGATGATGAGTTGCAATAAAAATATATTGCTGATGAAAATATTTTTCAGTTTTTAAAACATAAAATTTAGAATATATATAAAACCATAAACAAACACATTCTCATCAAGTTGATCTCAACTCATTTTAACTCCACGTGTTACAGAGTAGAACAGTTATCATATGGTTTTCTTGGCTGTAATTCTAATGGAAGCAGATCATCAAGTCTTTGATATA
>NW_006922154.1:1020821-1021329 GCF_000298275.1 Orycteropus afer afer | reverse complement strand
ACAGGTCTTTTGTGTCCCTGTTAAGATTTATTCCCAAATATTTTATTTTTGGGGTAGATATTGTAATGGTATTGATTTCTGTATTTCTTTTTCCAATCTCTTTGCTGGTATAGAGGAATCCAAATGATTTTTGTATGTTGATCTTGTATCCTGCCATGATGCTAAATCTCTCAATTAGTTCCAGTAGATTTTTGACTTAGTCTCTTGGGTTTCAAAGGTATAGGATCATATCATCAGCAAATAGGGATAGTTTGATTTCTTCCTTACCAATTTGGATGCCTTTGAGTTCCCTTTCTTGCCTTATGGCCCTGGCTAGGACTTCCAATACAGTGTTGAATAGAAGTGGTGATAGAGGACATCCTTGTCTGGTTCTTGCTTGCAAGGGGAATGGTTTCAGTCTCTCTACATTGAGTATAAAGTTGGCTGTTGGTTTTGCATAGATGCCCTTTATTATGTTGAGGAATGTCCCTTCTATTCCTATTTTGCTGAGAGTTTTGATCAGGAATGG
>NW_006922154.1:1003875-1020721 GCF_000298275.1 Orycteropus afer afer | reverse complement strand
GCCCCCACAGGGTTTCAAAGGTTGAAAATCTTTAAAGAAGCAGACTGCCTCATCTTTCTACCACAGATCCACTGTTAGCAGTCAAGTGCCTAACCATTGCTCTGAAAGGGCTCCTTAGTCAAACATAAACCACCTATAGAGCACTTCAATTTGCTGAATTTGGATTTAATCTCACAGAGGACTCTATGAATTTGTGCACATGTCAAGAGAGAGTAGGTAGTGACTGAGAGTGGGTATCACCTGTATTCTGAAATAAGCTTGTTCCATTTGTACTAACTCAATGAGCATTTGTGATGTGTGTACTTTCTTATATGTATATATTACCATAATTAAAACATTAGTGAATTTCATATTGTTAAAGTTGATTAATACAAGATAATGGTGATTATATTGGGAAAATAAGGTTATGATATATAATGTTTAATATGATATTAGAAAAATACTTAAGAGTACTTGTGCACAAAGGAAAAAAACTTAAAGAATTAACAGCAACAATTTTCTAGCAGTTAATAGATATTATTGGAGTATCTAGTTGTAGTTTAACATAACTTGTAAGAAATGCTGTATCATTTGCATAAAAAGCTTCCTCATTTTTTTATGGCTTTGTGTATTCATGCATAATTTGATCAATTTTCTGTTGATGGTGTTTAGGTTATTTGAAAACTTTTACTTTTGCAAAGCAGTATTGCTATAAATAATATTGTACAACACCATATTGCATATGAGTAAATACATCTGTAGAATATCTTCCTAGAAGTAGAATTGCTGACTCAATTATAACTTTAACAACAGTAACTTTGTCAGTTGAGGCTCAATGGTCCTTCATGAAGATTGTCTCAGTTTATGCTCCCATAACCGATATATGAAAGCATCTGTTTCCATACACTCCTGCTAGCTCAGCAATATTTCTTCCTTTTTTTTTCTTTCAAAAAAAATGCATGAAGCAGAGAATTTAAAAAACACACAGAGAAACAAATATTTTGGTGGTATTATAATACATCTTCTCCTTTTTTTTGACTTTTTTTTTAAGATTAACAGGAAAAATTCAAGTTACACAATAGCATGTGTCATATACTACAATTTTCATAAAAAAATGTTGGAAAAAGAGTGGAGATGTCTTCAGGTATAAGAAATGAAGTCCTTGCGAAGTTGAGCTAGCACACAGGATTGTATTGTTGAATAAGACTCCAGGAATCCAAGAGCTCTTTCCCAGTATCAAGCTTTATTAAGAAGGGCAAGGGTCCACACAATCAAAAGGCTCAAATGAATCCAAGGGAGATGTGTCATATCATGTGGCTCCCCAGGTCCTTCTCATGTTGAATGCAGCCTTCTAGTCCCATTATGTAGGGCTGTGATATCCACTGGATCACCTCCCACAGCGGCAGCTTTTAATTATGGAATATCTCCATCTTATACCAGGTACACCTGTGTAAGAGTCCCTAGGTGTCACAAATGCTTAAGTGCTTAGCAATTTAACCAAAAGGTTAGCAGTTAGAGTCTACCCTGAGACTCCTCAAAATAATAATACTAATAACAATAAAAAAATCCTGGCAATTCGCTTCTAAAACATCAGCCATTGAAAGCCCTACGAGCACAGTTGTACTCTAACACACATTGGGGCAATATTAATCAGATTGAGCTCAACTGGCAACTGGTTTGGTTTATATTCCAGTAATAGCCTACCTGACATTCGGCAGGGAGCTATACTTCAATGATTTTGTCCTTAGCCATGGGCTGCTTGCTAAGAGCATTTCAGATATAATGCTTCTTCCCTGTTACAAATATCAATATGTCTATTTACCTGGAAGTCCAGAGGACAAGGTGAGAGACAACACAAGGTAGGTTGTCTTCCTGTTCTTCCCTTGGGGGCATCTCTGTTGTGAAGGAATGAGTGGCTAACAGGCACTTACTTTAACTCCTTTCTCCAGGAAAGACACACAGCAATATCTCCAGGGAAGTTGAATGGCTGGGAACAGTAGAAGATGGAGATTTGTAACGAATATCTTTTTGATACTTTTGAATATGTTACCTATTAAAAATGATTAAGTAAATATAATAAGCAAACGTAATAAAGTAGAAGCATGCAGTTTATAATAATAGAACAGAGTATTTCTATATTCCTGTTTTGTCATAGTCATGGAAAACTACTTCTGCGCTATACTTAGAACACTGCCAATTTAATTTTGGTAATGGAATATCTGGCATGGAAAAGATAGAGAATTGGAAGGAGACTGACAAAATTAAAACTCTTTGGCTAAGAACAGTACAGATTCTTTTATTTGGTTTTGGAGCCCTTCCTAATAAAGACCTTAAAGGCCTTCCCCCCCTTCTGAAATATATTAGTAGATTTTATATCCTTTCTAAATACATTAATGGCATTTCCACTCTTAAGTCTGACCTTTGTATTTTATTGTGTTTTCTGGAGTAGTGACTAAGCTTCAGGATATTACCATATTGGTCTTGTCTTTGTCATTATATTGTCTTGAGCAAAACATAATTTAAAAAAAAAATATCATCCTTTGGATGAAAGTTTACAAAGCAAATTCATTTTCCATTCAACAGTTCATAGACATTTTGTTTTGTGACGTTGATTGCAGTCCCCACATTGTAACGACTCTCTTCCCACTTCCTCCCTGTGGTTACCTTTTCAGTGTGTCCTTTCCTGTGCCTTCTTGCCTTCAGAGCTTTCTCCCTGTGCAAATGCTGCCCACCTCATGACCTAAAAATGTGGGCCTGCGCCCAGAGAGATGCAGAGTCAATTCCATCACAACAAAAGAAAAAAGAAGAAAGAGTTTAATCACTTACATGTAAGCAGAAAACAGACAGAGTTTCAGAATACCTGAAATGTCCTTCCACCCCTAGAAGGCAAATACAGTGTCAATACAGGTTGAGCTAAAGTTATGCTCACATTTATACATTTTACTCTCAAGGAGAATAAAATGAGAAGGACAAGAGAAGGCCCTAAATTATGACTGTGATAGTTGGAGCTGTGTGTCAACTTGTCTGGACCACAATTCTGTGTGGTTTAAGCAATTGTGATGTGGGTTGTTCAAATGATGGGATCAGATATATATGTTTTGAGTAGCCAACCCATTGAGAGGGAGTTTCCCTAGGGGTACGGCCTGCTTCCAGTATATTTATGGACATCTGGGAAAAGAGACACTCTTCTGTGGATCGGGATTTTGTTGTGCTGCCTACAACTGTCCATGAGCAAACAATCCACCATTTGGCCTGGGCATCTTGGATTTGTCATTTGTTGAAGTCAACAGCCAGTATATTGCCTGCCAACCTTGAGCTCCTCAGCCCCTGCAGGAGCACGAGTTGGGAAAAGCCTCTAGCTTGATGTTTGATCTAAGAACTTGGGACTTACCAGCTTCTATACGTGTGTGAGCCATTTTCCTAAGATAAATTTCTCTTTCTCTTTCTCTCTCTCTATATAGATAAGCTTTACTGGTTTTGCTTCTCTAGAGAACCCAGTCTGACACAATGACTATGAGCCTTATCTCCTGGCTCTGGAAGGCATCACACCAATCAACACAAAGTGGATCCATTTTTCTCAAGGCTGACGGAATATCTCAGGTTATATTCTTGGCCTCTTTTAGTTTTGTGCCTCTGGGTCTGGATACTCTTTCTCTAGGCTATTTTGTACATTAGGTTATCATTCTGATTTCCCACGCTTCCTAGTTCTAAAGAATACACATCCCAGGTGTAATTGATCACATTTTAGGCCTGTCTATTGTTTGGTTGAGTGTTAAGCCACAGGAGCGAGTTTCATTGCAGGCCCAAAGGGTGCTAGGGACCATAGTCTTGGAGGGGAGGGAGTAGTTTCACCAGTCCTTTATCAAATTAGTAAAACTGATCTTTTTTATGATTTTGAGTTTTGTTCCACATTTCTCTCCCACTCTGTCGAGACTAAAGTAAAACATAATTTTTGTGTCTTTGGTAAAGATACAGCACCATGTAGTGAAGAAAGCCAGGCAGACCTAAGTTTGAGTTGGGTTTGACCTGCCACTTACTATTTGTGTGACTTCAAACTTACTCACCATCTCTGAATTTCACTAATGTTATCCCAATCTGTAAAATGGTGATATTAATGCCAACATATATAGTTCAGATTTCCTGGAAAAGAGAGTCTGAGGCCTAGTAATAAGGACTGATAGTTAATCAGGGAGAGGGGAGGAAGTCTGAGGCAGCAAGAGTGACAGAAAGAAGGGAAGTTAGGCAAACAGAAGTATTGAGAGATGTGATTGGCAAATATTCCCTCCAGTCTGTAGCTTACCATTCTCTTAACAGTCTCTTTTGCAAAGCAAAAATGTTTAACTTGATGATGGAATTTTCATTGGGATTGCATTGAATCTATAGATCAATTTTGGGAGAACTGAAATCTTAACAATGCTGTGTCTTGCAAACCACAAACACAGCTTATCTCCATTCATTCAAGTCCTCGATTTATTTCATCAGCTCTTTGTAATTTTTCACCATACAGATTCTGAGCATGATCTGTTAGATGTATACTTGAGTACTTCTTTTTGTTGGTATTATTTTAAATGATACAGTTTTAAATTTTTTAACTAACCATTCGTTAGTCCTGGAGGTGTAATGGTTAAGCACTTGGGTGCTAACAGAAAGATTGGTGATTTAAACCCACCAGCCTAGTCTGTGGGAGGAGGATGTGGCAGTCTGCTTCTGTAAAGATTCCAAACCAAAACCAAACTCACTGCCGTCAAGTCGTATCCGACTCATAGCGACCCCTCCTTGGGTTTCCAAGGTGGTATCACTACAGAAGTAGATTGCCCAACCTTCCTTCCGAGGAGTGGCTAGTGGATTTGAAATGTCAGCCTTCTAGTTAACAGTCAAATGCCTTAGGCACTATGCTACCAGAGATTCCACGATAAAAGTTACAGCTTTGGAAACTTTATGGGGCAATTCTATTCTGTCTTATAGGGTCATTGTCAGTCTGAATTGACTCAACAGCGTGGATTTTAATCATTCATTGCTAGTATATAGAAATTACCATATATATAGTAATTTTTTACATTAATCTTTCATCTTGTGATTTTGCTAAACTCTTTTATTACTTCCAGGAGAGGATTTTTTTTTTTTTTTTTTTTTTTAAGATTCCATGACATTTTCTACATGGAAGATTATTGTATTTTTGAACAGAAACAGTGAGAACTGGTCACATTCTGGATATGAAGGTGGAAGAACAGGATTTTCTTACCCATTGGATATGAGATATGACAGAAAAAAATCAGAATGATTTCAAAGTTTATGGCGTGAACAACTGAAAGGATGGAGTTACCACCAACTGATGTAGGTAAACTGCTAAAAGAGAGGATATGGGAAGAACAAGAGTTTAGGTCTGGGTGTATTAATTTGGGGATGTCTTTCATACATCCACGTTAGCAAATTGGTAGTTGGAAATATGTGTCTAGAATTTAGGATAGAGCAACTTCTGGGATCTCCAGGTAGGAGACAAAAATTGAGAGGAATAAAGCAATAGAGAAATTTACAATAGCGTATAGAAAACACTAAATGGTATTTTAAAGTAAACTATCAGAGTACAGCACACATACAGAAAAGTGGATAAATTAAGTGTAGAATAAAGCACAGCTTTGCCATCAGCACCCAAGAAATAGAGCACTACAAGAACCATCGAAGGTGCCCTTGTGCCTCCTCCATGTAACCGCCCCCTCACATATGATCAGGTGATCATATCTTTACTTCTAACATCAGTGATTCATTTTGAACTTCACATAAATGGCATCGTACAACATGTATTCTTCTGGCTTTGGCTTTTTTCACTTGACATTATACTTGTGAAGTTCATTCATAGCATTGTGTGTACTTTTGCTTCATTCTTTTTTTTTTTTTTAACATTACATCACATTCCATTCTATGAACCTATCACAATCTATCCATTCTACCGCTGAAGGATCAATCATTGGGTTGTTTTCAGTTTTGAGCTATTATGTTTTATGTTAGTATAGTATAGTACGTATAGTATAGTATGAGCTATTATGTTTGAGCTGTTATGTTATAATAGCTCAGTTTTGAGCTATTATGAATATTCCCTTAAAGACTTTTACTTCTTTTCTAATCTTAATACTTTGTGCTGGCAGTCAGGCTGTTTTTTTTTTTTTTTTTTTTCTTCCACAAGTGTAGCAGACAATGACTTATCTGACACAATTTAAGGACACCGCATATGGCTTTTGGACCTATCACAGTGCCTGAATTTTGACATAATTTGTTCATTTGTTTGGTCTTAAAGGAATTTTAGCCTTTAGGGGTTTCAAATGAAAACTCAAATATTCCTAAGTGGTTGAAGATCTTAAGACATCATTAAAGAGCAATTTAGAAGCTGAAAACTAGACTAAACCAAGCCCTACAGGAGTGTACCCCAGAATAGTTTGTAGATGGGAACAGAGTACAGGATTAAAAATAGAAGAGTGCAAGACATTCTTTGCCTGCTATATAATTTTTTTACAGTCAATTCCAGAAAAACTAACAAAACAGCTTCATTACAATATACCCTTTTGACAAATACACTATGTTTTCTCTAGGGAGTGCACTATATTTTCTCAATGCACACTACTGTGAAATGACCTTGGTGGAAGGGATATATTTATGGATTGAGAGTGTGTGCTCTGCAGCCAGGCTTCCTGGGTTCAAAGACCAGTATTTCATCATATGGATTATAGACCTGGCAAAGTTGCTCAACTTTTTGATGTAACAGTTTCTTGATCTGTTAAATGGTTTAATGAGGAATGAGTTAGTTAATGTCTATACATCTCTTAAAACAGTCCCTTATGCTTTGCTAGATATCCAAGGAATGGTAGCGATTAATCATCTTTCAAGCACTTTACATACTGTGATTGTGAGCTCTGCCTTCACTGCTTCCTCTGTAAGTGGGCCATCGGAATGCTGGAGTGAGCTGAGTCACTGCCATATGAGCGGGACATGTTTTATATTAAAATATTTTTGTTTGAGATTTTTAGGCTTAACTTTATTTGCTTCATGTTCTTTGTGGGAGTCAAGGGACATTCCCAAAGTTCCAGTTTGGTAGATATTTCTTTTCCCACCTGTGTAGTGTTTCCATGTGGCCCTGAAGCGGCCCACAGATGCACTGTACCCTGGGAGGCCAGCATGACAGCTGTAGGAAAGAGAGTTTTTACATATTGATTCATATAAGCAGTAGTAATGCATGGTGAATCTTTCTCTTCTTAAAGAGCACTTATGGAATTGATGAAATTGCAATCATAAAAAGCCTGTTAATTCTTCCATCTGGGGTTGAAACAAATAACATCAATTAGATTATTGCACTTTCTCGGTGCATACACTGACGTTAAAAGACAAACCAAGGCAAGAAAGGTACTACTTCAGGCTGGTTTCAATTGGTAAAGTGAATGTTTGTCTTCCTTACTCTTCCACATTTTTAATTCAAATATTTATTTAAGCTAAACACATGGCAACATGGACACAAGAAATTATAGTTGCACTCTAACAATGAGCTGCGTTATGAATGGAATTATCTATTTGAAGACTAATATTTAAAAGAGGTATGCAAGTACTACATGGCATTGATGGGAAAATATGTCACCTAGAATATCTGAAGCTATTATTTCAACTTTATGAAATATTTTACCCATTGTTCTTTGTCAATAGGTATGTAGGTATTGAAATATAGTAGGGAAGAATCCTGCCTATCATCATGTTTCCGTAAGTCACCTTCAACTATTCAATAAGTTGAGCTGTTAGGTGCTGTTGAGTTGATTCCAACTCATATGCTACCCTATGCACACCAGAAAGAAACTCTGCTCAGTCCTGCGCCATGTTTACAATCATTGCTATGTTTGAGTCCATTGTTGCAGCCACTGTGCCCATCCATCTTGTTGAGGGTCTTTTTTCACTGACCCTCTGCTTTATTGAGCATGATGTCCTTCTCCAAGGCCTGGTCCCTCCTGTTAATGTACAAAGCATGGTGAGATGAAGTCTCACCATCTTCCCTTCTAAGGAGCAGTCTGATTGTACTTCTTCTAAGACAGCTACCAGTGTAAATAGCCAACGGTCCAAAAATGTGACTGGTGGCCATTTTCTGAATTACATTCCCTCAATATTTAAAGAAAAAAAACAGTGGGTTTATGCTATGCCTTTCCTTATAATTAAGAACACATAAAAGAATATCCCAACCATGTGATATATACACTTATGTAAATGTACTTGTAATTCATCAGAAGATTATTTTCTTTGGTTGACAGAATTATGGGTGATTTTTCATTTCTTCCTTAGCCAGTTGTATTTTTTAAAATTTGGTTTTATATATGCAATAAAATGTATACACACACACACACACACACACACACACACACATATATATATATTCTTCTTGTTGTTGTTAGTTGCTGTCAAGTTGGTTTCAACTCATAGAGACATTAAGGACAACAGAACAAAATACTGCCCAGTCCTGCACCATACTCACAGTCACTGTCATGCTTGAGCCCATCGTCACAGCCACTATGTCAATCCATCTCTTTGGAGGTCTTCCTCATTTTCACTGATCCTCTACACATATATATGTATGTGTGTATATGTGCTCTGGTAGCATAGTGGCTAAGACACTTGCCTGCTAACCAGACGGCTGGTGGTTCAAACCCACCAGCCACTCCTCAGAAGGAAGGTTGGGCAATCCTACTTCCGTAGTGATACTGCCTCAGAAACCCAAGGAGGGCTCGCTATGAGTTGGGTTTGACTCGACGGCACATAACAACAACAACAACAACAACATACATATATATATATAATTTCACATATACACAAACACACACATACATATATATGTATGTAAAATAGAACTGCATGAGGAAGAAACTAGAAATCATAATGGATACATATGTGTGTGTGTGTGTGTGTGTGTGTGTTTGTATGTATGTATGTATATATATATATTCATACACACCAGCCACTCCTCAGAAGGAAGGTTGAGCAATCTACTTCTGTAGTGATACTACCTTGGAAACCCAAGGAGAAGTCACTATGAGTGGGGTTCGACTCGATGGCAGTGAGTTAAAGTTTTAACCAAACTTACTGCCTTCAAGTCAGTTCTGACTCATAGCAAGCCCCCCATGGGTTTCCAAGGCCGTAAATCTTTATGGAAGTAGATTTCCCAATCTTTCTTCCACAAAGTAGTCAGTGAGTTCAAATCTCCAACCATCTGATCAGCAGCCAAATACCTTAAACACTATCCCACCAGAGCTTCTTGGTGGGACTCTCACTACTTCTACTTTTAGCATTATGAGTCTTTAGCTTCCAGGAACAATGATGGAAACAACCTAAATATCCATCAGCAAATGAATGGATAAATAAAATGTAGTACATAGGAACAATGGAATATTATTCAGCCCTAAACAATAAAGTCCTGATACAAACTACAACATGGATGAATCTTTTATTTTCTAACTTTTTTTATTGTGATTCGGGTGCAACTTTACAAAGCAAATTTGTTTTATATTCAACAGTTCCTATGCATTTTGCTTCATGACACTGATAACAATTTCTGCAATGGGACACCTCTCCTCTCACCTCCTCCCCGTGGTTATCCCTTCCCTGTATCCTTCTTCCTTATGCATTCCTGCCTGCCTAGATTTCTTCCTGTGAAAATCCTGCTCTTCTGATCTCCCGTGGTTGACTGTCCTGAGGAATGCATCTCCCTGGTATAGTTATTTAGCTCATAAGCCTGTCTATTGTTTGGTTAAGAGTTAAGCCACAGGGTTTTGACTCCTAGCTACCTCTCGTTGGGTTTCTGAGGCACTATCTCTATGGAGAGATCTCTGGTAACATAGTGTCTAAGGCACTTGACTCCTAACCAGAAGGTTGGCAGTTCAAACCCACCAGCCACTCCTTGGAAGGAAGGTTGGGCAATCTACTTCTATAGAGATACTGCCTTGGAAACCCAAGGAAGGGTCACTATGAGTCAGAGATGACTCGACAGCATATAACAACCAAAACAATATCTCTATAGAAGTAGATTGCCCAATCTTTCTTCCAAGGAGTGGCTGGTGGGTTTGAACCTCCAGGCTTCTAATTAGCAGTCAAATGCCTTAGTTACTACAGCATCAGATCTTAAGCCACAGAAGTGAGTCCAATTCCACTTCCAAAGGATGGCTCTGTATCATAGTCTTGGGGGTTTCACAGTCTCTACCCAACCAATGATCCTAGTCTTTTTTTTTTTGGGGGATTTGGGTGAAGATTTACAGGGTAAATTCACTTTTCATACAGCAGTTCACATATACTTTGTCTCATGTCATTGACCAAAATTTATAATGCAGCAGCTCCCCTCCTACTTCCTCCCCATAGTTACCTACTCCCAGTGTCCATCCCTTCATACTCTTCTGCACCCTGAGCTATCTCCCTGTGCATAAGCAGCCCTTCCTTCTCCCATGATTCTTCTCTCCAGGGCATGTGTCTACTTGAGGTAAATGTTTAACTCACATGCCTGTACTTTGTTTGGCTGGAAACCACAGGTGCGGGTTCAATTCCAGACCTGAAGGGCAGCTAGGGGCCATAGTCTCAGGGTTACACCAGGCTCCATTGGACTAGCAAACCTGGTCCCCACCTTCTTCTTCTTCTTTTTTTTTTTGCCTCCAAATGATTTTGAGTTTTGTTCCACATTGTTCTCCCTCTTTATGCAGGATCTCCTACATCCCTTCCAAGTGGATGGCAGTGGTAGCTGGGCACCATCTAGTTCTTCTGGTCTCATGGTTGTATAGGTTGCAGATCAGATGGTGTACCAGTCACTAGGACTGATTGTTTCCATTAATTTTGGTTTTCTTCTTTCTTCTTGACGAGGAGAGACCCGTTGTTGCATCTAGATGGCAGCTTCCTAGCTTTTAAGGTCCCAGTCGCTACTCGCCAAAGTAGTAGGTGGAACAATGTTTTGTATAGTATGTTATGCCAATTGAGCTTGATGTCCCCTGCGACCATGGTCGCAAGCCCGCAGGATCAACTACTCGGTCCCTCTGGGTAGCTGGCTGTGACCAAGCAATGACCATAACCTTGCCCCTTGTCAGCTCTACTATACACCTGGGAATTCTGATCATTCACATGAACTTATAGGCCCATTGTCTGCCAAGCCTATATATGATCTTGGATACATTCTCCATTTAGACATACCTAATTGTTTAGCTTGTTCACCTATCTATCTGTCCATATACCCATGTTTGCTTTCACTGACAACTCAGTACTGTATATGCAAAAGGGTTCATATTTGTTGTTTGTACTGCCCATGTAACTCTCTCTGTCTTTCTCATCCTCAATGCTGCCATATTGGTCACTCACATTTGGTACATTGCCCTTCTCTTCACCCAAATCAATATTTATCTCTATCTATCTAACAGCGTTCCCTCCCCTCCCCTCCCACCCCTGGTAACCAACAAAGAAAATGTCCTCCAATATATAAACCTTTCCTTAACTTTTACAATAACGGACTAATACAATATTTGTCCTTTTGTGACCGACTTATTTCACTCAGCATAATGTCCTCCAAGTTCATCCATGTTATGTGGTGTTTTGCAGATTCTACATTATTCTTTAGTGTTGCATAGTATTCCATTGTGTGAATGTACCAAAGTTTGGTTATCCATTCCTCAGTTGTTGGACATCTAGGTTGTTTCCAAGTTTTGGCTATTGTAAATAGTGCTGCGATGAACATCGGCATGCATATATCTGTTCTTGTTATGGCTCTCACTTCTTTAGGGTATATACCTAGTAATGGGATGGCTGGGTCAAATGGTATTTGTATTTCCAACTTTTGAAGGAATTGCCATACTGCTTTCCACAATGGTTGTACCATTTTACAGTCCCACCAGCAGTGTATGAGAGTCCCAGTCTCTCCACAACCTCGCCAGCATTTGTTATTTTCTGTCTTGTTGAACTTTGATAGATCCTAGTCTTCTTTATATTTTTGAATTTCATTCCACATTTTTCTCCCACTCTATCCAGGATCTCCAAGCTTGATCCCTTTCTGAGTGGTTGGCAGTGATAACTGGCCACAACTAGTTCTTCTGGTTTCAGGGTTATGTAGGTTCCCATGGTCCATAAGCCCCTTGGACTAATTGTTTCCATATGTTTTTGACTTCCTTCACTGCTCTTTACTCCAGATTAAAGAGAAGCAAGTAGTTGCATCTTAGATGGCTGCTCACAAGCTTTTAAGATCTCAGTCACTACTCACCAATATAGGATGTAGAACAATGTTTTTGTATGCTATTACAACATGGATTAATTTTGAAAACATTATGCTGAGTGAAATAAATCAATTACAAAAGAATAAATATTGTATGACCCCACTTACATGAAATAGATTAAGCTGTAGAGACCAAAAGTTTATTAGTGGTGAGGAAGGGAAAGAGTCTTTGCTTAGGGGGAATTGAGTTTCTATTAATGGTGATGATATAATTTGTCAATAGATAATGGTGATGTTTGCACAACATGATGAAAGTAATCAATGCTACTGAATTTTACATGTAAAATTTGTTAAGTTGGCAAATGTTTTGTTATAAGTAGATTACCAAAATAAAACAACAAAAAATTAAGATGACTTTAGGAAAATTCAAGTTTTTCTCACAGTCTAGTACGTTTGGCTACATTATCCTTTTAAAATATCCAATAGAAAATAGCTTCCTTTATAAAAGTAATCATCATTCCTTTCTTGACTTTTCTCAGATCGGAAAAATCAAAACATGAACATTGTTGTACCACTTCATAGCAACAAATTTAATTTGGTTTTCCTTTGGTTATTGGCAAAAATTTCATTAGATACATAATCCAGGGTCATTAATCGTTTTTCTATTTACTTCATCAGATAATGGGCTTTTGAGGGCTGATTCTGAGAATCAATTTACTTATGTACCCTTGTGCCCTCTGTGGGAGCAAAGCTTGTTGTTAAGACTCTTAGACACACGAGTTTGGATATTACCAGAAAAGATTTATGGGCTCTACCCTGGAATGACCTCACTGCTATAGCATCTTGAGCTGACATTCAAATAGGGTTGTTGTTGTTGTGAAGTGCTACTAACTCAGCTCTGACTCATTGAGGTGCCCTGTATAACAGAGCAAAATGCTGACTGGTCCTGCCATCTTCATGATTGTTGCTATGTTTGAATCAGTTGTTTTCACTATCATGAAAGCCATTTCATTGAGGGTTTCTCTCATTTTCATTTCTCTACTTTACCAAACATAATGTCCTTCTCTAGTGATTGGTCATTCTTGATGATGTGCCCAAAGTAAATGAGTCAGTCTTACCATCCTAGCTTCTAAGGAGCATTCCAGCTGTATTTCTTCTATGATTTGTTTGTTCATCTGGAATTCCATAGTATATTGAATATTCTTCACCAACACCCCATTATGAATGTATCAATTCTTCTTCAATCTTCCTTTTTCAAATTGCCTGGCTTTTGCATGCATATGAGGTGACTGAAAAAAAAACATGGTTTGGATCAGGCACACATTAGTCATCAAAGTGACATCTTTTTTTTTTTTTTTTTTAACACTTTCAAGAGGTCTTTTGTAGCAGATTTTCCCAATGCTATATGTCATTTGATTTCTTTAGTACTGCTTTCAAGGGCATTGATTGTTGATCCAGGAAGAATGAAATCCTAGACAACTTTAAATTCTTTGCCATTTATCTGGTGTTGTTTATGGTCCATTTATATGAATTTTCATTTTCTTTATGTTCAGGGGTAATCTACATTGAAGACTGTAGTCATCAGAAACTGCTTCAAGTCATCTTCTCTTTCTGCAAGCAAGGTTGTGTCATCTACAAATCTCATCCATATATCATGAGTCTTCCTTCAATCCTGGTTCCCCATTCTTCTTCATACAGCCAAGCTTCTCAGATTAGTTGTTCAGCACATAGATTGAATAAGTAAAGTGAAAGAATATAACCCCACCACAAACTTTTCAAATTTTAAATCAGGCAATATCCTCTTGTTCTGTTCAAACAATTGTCTTTTGATCCACATATAGGTTTGCATGAGCACCATGAAGTGTTCTAGAATTCCCATTCTTTACATTATTATCTACAATTTATTATAATCCACACAGCTGAATGCCTTTGCATAGTCAATAAAACAGAAGTAAACATCTTTCTTATATTCTCTGCTTGCAGCCTAGATTCATCTGACAGCAGCAGTGATATTTCTCACTCCACGTCCTCTTCTGAATTTGACTTGAACTTCCTTGTTGATGTGAAGTTCAGCCATTTTGTTTTAGAATATTTTATTTAGTTTTTAGTGAAAGTTTACATAGCAAGTTAGATTTCCATTTAACAGTTTCCACACTAATTTTTCAATGACCTTAGTTACATTTATCACAGTATGTTGACATTCTCTTTAATTGTGTTCTGTTTGTTGTACTTCCAGTACTCTAGATTCCCTGGTCACTTATATTCTCATCATTGCATTTGAGTAATTGGTGACCTTTTGGTCTCATACTGATGGTTTTTAAGTAGAGAAATGTTCTTACAGGTAATGTCCTTTTTTGTGTGTGCCATGCTTCTATTTTGCTAAAAGATAATCGCAAGAGATAATATCAGTTCCAGGTTTAAAGAATGTCTCAGGGTCATGGTCTCAGGGAGTCATTTCTTTTCTACTCTCACAGCATGTCTGGCTTTCTTTTTTTTTTTTTTTTTAAGGTAATAATTTGAGTTCTGCTCCACATTTTTCTCCCATTCTATCCAAGATCTTCTATTGTGACCCAAGTCAGAATGGTCAGTGGTGGTAGCTGGGCACCATCTAGTTCTTTTGGTCTCAGGGTATATGTAGCTCATGTAGACTGTGCTTTCTGAGCTTTTTTTCACTTTCTTACTTTTTTTCTCCTACTAAATAGAGACCCATAGTTGTGCCTTAGATGGTTGCTCACAAGCTTTTAGGACCCTGGGTGTTACTCACTTCATTAGGATGTACATTATGACTTTTGTGAGCCATGTTATGCCAATTGAATAAGTTGTCCCATAAGACTATGGTCTTAAGTTTTGAAACCCAGAAAACCAATCTAGCAAGGTGTTTGCTTATGCCTGTGGAGTATCTGTATTTGTGTCTTTAATGAATTTATGGGCCTGCACCCACATATTTGTACTTTCCCTACAGATACTTCTATCTTTTCTTAACTATGTACACACCCTTATCTACCCATATACCAATATTCTTATATTCATTGGTAGATGCTCAAATGCTTATTTTTACTTTGATTGTGTTGTGCTCACTTCATCCAAATTTAGTGTCACTTTTCCTATCACCAAAAAAGTAAAAAAAAAAAAAAAAAAAAAATCAATTCTCTATGATATAAAGCATACTTTCTCTTCTTTCCCTCTTCTCCCAAGTAGCCATCAATGAACATTGGTCTCTATCTCTCTCTATATATATCTATTCTTGTATTCTTATAAAAGGGGGATCATACAATATGCCCTTACATGCTTGACTTATTTAACTTAGCACTGTGCCCTTCAGGTACATCCATGTTCTAATATGTTTCATAGACTCATCATTGTTCTTTATGGTTGCATAGTACTCCATTTTATGTGTATAGAATAATTTGCTTATCCATTCATCCCTTGATGAGCACTTTGGTTGTTTCCACTTATTTGGTACTGTGAGTAAATAAAAAATGAACATAGGTATGAATATGTTTGTTTGAGTCATTATTTGTAGATACTTGGGGAACAGCAAAATATATATATATATATATATATATATATGTTTTGGAAGAAATGTTGCCAGAATGCTCCATACAAGAGTAGGTGGTGAAACTTCATCTTATGTACTTTGGATATGTCATCAGGAAGAATCAGTCCCTGCAGAAGGATATCATGCTTGGTAAAGTAGAGGTGAAAAAGAGGAAGAAGCTCAATGAGATGGAGTGACACAGTGGCTGAAACAATGAACTCAAGCATAGCAATGATTGAAGATGGCACAGGATCTGGTAATATTTTTTTTTTAGTGTACACTAGTTTCCTACAAGTTGGAACTGACTTGACAGCACCTAACAAAAACAACACAAATTGCGGCTCTACACATGGACTTCACCAGATGGAACACACAGGAATCAGATTGACTACATCTGTGGCAAGAGGCAATGGAAAAGCTCAATATCTTCAGCCAAAATCAGGCCAGGAGCTGATTGTAGAACAAACCATCAACTGTTCATATGCAAGTTCAACTTGAAATTAGAGACAATTAAAACAAGTCCATGAGAACCACAATGTGATCTAGAATATATCCCTCCTGAATTTAGAGATCATCTAAAGAATAGATTTGATGCATTGAACACCATTGACCAAAAACCAGAATTGTGGCATGACATCAAGAGCATCATCCATGAAGAATCCAAGAGGTCACGAAAAAGACAACAAAAGAAGACCAAAATGGATGACAGAAGAGACTCTGAAACTTGCCTTTGAGTGGAGAGTAGATAAAGCAAATGGAAGAAATGACAAGATGAAAGAATTGAACCGAAGATTTCAAAGAGCAGATAGAGAAGACAAAGCCAATTACTATAATGAAATGGGCAAAGATCTTGAGTTAGAGAACCAGAAGGGAGGAACATGCTCGGTATTTCTCAAGCTGAAAGAATTGAGGAAAAAATTTAAGCCTCGAGTTGTAATATTGAAAGATTCTAAGGGAAAAACATTGAATGATGCAGGGAACATCAAAAGAAGATGGAAGGAATACACCGCGTCACTGTACCAAAAAGAACTGGTCGATTTTCATCCATTTCAGGAGGTGGCATATGATCTAGACCAATGGTACTGAAGGAGGAAGTTGAAGCTGCAATGAAGGAATTGGAGAAGAACAAG
>NW_006922154.1:989533-1002740 GCF_000298275.1 Orycteropus afer afer | reverse complement strand
GAAGATGGCCATACTTCATCTCACCTACTTTGGTCATGTTGTCAGAGGGGACCATTCCCTGGAGAAGGATGTCATGCTTGGTAAGGTGGTGGGTCGAGGAAAGAGGGAAAGGCCTTCGACAAGATAGATTGACATGGTGGCTGGCACAATGGGCTCAAGTATAGCAATGATCATGGAGCTGGTGCGGGATTGGGCGTTGTTTCGTTCTGCTGTGCATGGGGTCGCTATGCTTCGGAAGTGACTGGATGGCAACTAACAACAACAACAACAACAAAAAAAAAAAACCAGAGTGTATACTTGGGAGTAGGATTGCTGGATTATATGATAGTTCTATTTCTAGCTTTTTGAGAAAGCACTATACTGTTTTCCATAGTAGTTGTAACATTTTACAGTCCCACCAGTAATTGATAAGGGAAAGGCTCCAATTGCTGCACATCCCTGTCAACATTTGTTGTTACCTTTTTCTTTATGATTATTATCATGAGGAAATTATTGAACAATAGCATTAATATCACAAACAAATAAAATTTTGTGAAAATAATTCAAAAATAGTTGCAGTAGTACATTGACAGTGAACTGCCAGAAATTCAAGCCAGATTCAGAAGAAGATGTAGAATGAAGGCAATCATTGCTGATATCAGATGGATCTTGGCTATAAGAAAAGAATGCCAGATTTTTTATTTACCTGTTCTCATTGTTTCCCTATGTTTCATTGACTGTACAAAGGCATTTGACTGTGTGGTTCATAACAAATTATGGATAACATTGTGAAGAGTGAGAGTTCCTGAATACTCATGAGGAAACTTGTTCATAGACCAAGAGGCAGTCATTCAAACAGAGCAAGCAGATACTGCACAGCTTAAAAGTCAGGAAAAATGTGCATCAGGGTTGTATATTTTCACTATAATTATTCAATCTCTATGTTTTTCAAATATTCAGAGAAGTTGGATGATATGAAGCAGACAGAACACAGCATCACATTTGGAGGAAGATTTATTAACAACATGCAATATACAGATGAAGCAACCTTGCTTGCCAAAAGTGAAGAAGACTTCAAGTACTTACTAATGTAGATCAAACACTACAGGTATCCTTCAATATGGACTACATCTCAATGTAAAGAAACCAAAAAATCCTCACAGATGGACCAATAAGGAATTCGTAATAAGGATTTCATTTTACTTAGATCCACAATTAATGTCCATGGAAGCAGCAATGAAGAAATCAAACAAGATTGTATTGGGCAAATCCACTGAAAAAGACCTCTGTTAAAGTGCAAAGATATCACTTTGAAGGTTAAGGTGTGCCTGACCAAGCCATGGTATTTCAATAGCCTTATATGTATGTGAAAGCTGGACAATGAATAAGGAAGACTGCAGTATAATTGATGCATTTCAATTGTTGTGTTGTCAAAGAATATTGAACATACCATAAACTTCCAGACGAATTTTCTGGAATCTGTCTTGGAAGAAGTATAGCTGGAAAGTTCTTTAGAAACAAGAATTGCCAGACTTTATCTTTTATACTTTGATCATGTTACCAGGAGGTACCATTCCCTGAAGAAGGATATCATGCTTGGTAAAGTAGAGGTTTATCCAAAAAAAGGGGAAGATCCTCAAGATGGATTGAGACAGGGCTGCAGTGATGAGCTCAAGCATGACAAGGATTGTGAGGATGGCACAAGACTGGGCAGTGTTTCCTTCTGTTGCACATGGAGTTTCTGAGTAAGAGCAAATTGGACAGCACCTAACAACAGCAACAACAACATATTAAGCAGGGGTAAGATGGTATTTCATTGTAGTTTTGATTTGTCAGTGTTTTCCTTGATCTGTCTCTCAATTCACTGAAGGTGCACAAATATAATTCTTTTGAATTCCTTATCAGAGATTCCCAATATTGCTTTTCCCTCAGGGATCTTTTCTAGGTTTGTATGCTGGTCCCTTGTTCCTACTACTTTATCTTGCTTCTTTGTATAGCTGTGATGGTCTCTTGTGTCCAAGATGTTGTGGTGGTGTTGTATTTATGTTTAATTTGTGGTTGTATGTTGGTATGATTCACGAAGGATTCTTTTCCCCTTTATTTTGTTTTGATACATCTGTGTGATCAGGATACTGTGCTCCTCTACTCTCTAGTTGTTAGCACTTAGACTCTCACCACCTGTCTCCTGGTGGGTGTGATAGAGAATGAGAGTGTGTGAACAGATCTCTGTTAGCTGTTCATAAAGACCAATTGAGGGTGAGTTTAGCTGGTATAGGCTGCTATCTATTGTTGGTCAGTTGGTGCAAAAGCAAGTAGTGGTCTCACTCAGTGGGTGGGGCTGCAGGAGGTGCAGGTATGGTTGGGTTGTGTGAGAAAGGTTACTGTATCCCACTCAGTTTGACAAAAATGAAAAAAACACCATAGAAACCAAACAAGAGACTGAAAAACCCACCACATAAACCAACAGGAACAATCACCAAAAAGAAAAGAAAAGCAATAAAAAAGAAGACAAAATTTCAAAATATATTTTAAAAGGATGAAAGAAAGATAACGTAAAAAAGAGAGAGAAAAAAAGCCACAATATCTGGAAAGGAGGAATGAGAGAAAAGAGCAAGAGTGAAAGGATAAGGAAAACTCCAAAAGGAAAAACAAGGGACAGGAAGAACCAAAAGAAAGAAAAATGAAAGGAATTAGAAAAAGCGAAGAGAAAAAAAAAAAAAAAAAAAGAACCAGAGATAGGAAAGAGAAAATAAGGGAGAAAAGAGGAAGATAAAAAGAATAATTTTAAAACAAGCAAACAAAAACAAAACTGTGGGGGGTGAGGCATGGTACCCAGGCTCTTCCAGGGTACAGACTAGAATGGAAACTCTGTAGGTCAAGAAGGTGGGTGGCAGTGGGGGGGATGACCACATCTCTGTTCACCAAGAGGTCAACAGGGCACAAGAGTAACAAGGGGAATATTGCACCTGTCCAGTCATCAGTCTTCAGTCTCCTGTCTTGCCATCTTTGGCAGGCAGAGCCCACTCCCAGGTCTCAGTCCAAGCAATAACATCACCCGCACACATTCAAAACAGCTATGGCAGCTGCTTGCAAGCATCCAAAATGGTTGTGCCCTCAGGGCAGCCACAGGCAGTCCACAGGTCCCCCTGTCCCCTTCCTTTCTGTTCTGCCTTCTGGTCATCAGACACCAAAGCAGTCCTTGCCCACACAGCCTTGGTGAGTAGAGTCAATTCTTAGTTGCTATTTGGGAATTGTTCAAAATAGCTGTGCCCTCAGGACAACCAGCAATCTACAGCTCTGTCTCCTTACTCTGTTTCATTCAGGTTCTTCTACTAGTTGGGATTTAATCCACTTCTTTAACTGTCCCTTCAAAGCTCAGGGTTCCAGGATTGTCTTCTGTATCAGTTTCAATTGGTTTCTCATTGTTTTGTTGTGTAGCTTATCTGCCTATACTGCCACCTTGCCGGAACTCAGTGGGTGTGTGTATATATATGCATGTGTGTATGTGTGTGTGTGTGTGTGTGTAAATTTTGTTGTGATATTGTGATTTGGGTGACAGTTTACAGAGCAAATTCATTTTACATACAGCAGTTCATACACATTTTGTGTCATGACATTGACTGCAATTCCCCACAATATAACAGCTCTCTTCCCACTTCCTCCCTGTAGTTACCTCTTTCCTGTGTCCTTCCTTCCCATGCACTACCCTCCCCCCATGCCTGTTTATTTCTTGGCTGGAAGCCACAGGAGTGACTTCAGTTCTAGACTGAAGGGTGGCTAGGGACCATAGATAGTCTCAGGGGTCTTACTAGGCTTTATCAGACCAGCAAACCTGGTCTTTTTTTTTATGATTTTGAGTTTTGTTCCACATTGTTCTCCTACTCTATCCAGGATCTCCTGCACTGATCCCCCTCTGAGTGGTTGATAGTGGTAGCCCAGCACCATCTAGTTCTTCTGGTCTCATGGTCATATAGTCTGAGGATCACATGGTCTACCAGTCCCTTGGACTATTTGTCTCCATGTGTCTTTGATTTTCTTTGTCCTTTGTTATTGTTGAGCCTGTCCACCTATCTATCCACCAGTGCTTGCCATCACTGACAATGTAGTACTGTATGTACAAAAGGGTTCAGTGCATATATATTTTTATAATTGTTATGTCTTCTTACTGGATTAAATCTTTTATTATTATGTCAGTTCCTTCTTTATTTCTTGTAGTAGGTTTTGATTTAAAGTCTATTTCATACGATATCAGTATTGCAACTCCTACTCTTTTTTATTTACTAGTTGCATAGAATCATTTTCTCTATCATTTTACTTTCAGTCTGTTTGGGTACTTATATAGAAGGTGTGTTTCTTGTAGACAGCAAAAGCATCGATCATTTTTTTTTTAATCCATTCTGCCATTCTCCTTAGACCTGTAAAAAGGATGTGGCAGTGTTATCTGACCTCATCTAACTTCATGAGGGGAGAGGAGGAGCAAAAGCAACATCATTACCATCAACAGCCAAGGCTGATTCCTATGAGGTGGAGGTCAGATATGCCTCCACCCCCCAAGCTTTTTACCAATTCTAGCACCAACTATCCTTCCCATAGATCTCTCTACTTCTCTGTTTGGTTCAATTATCTGTTGCAATGGCCTCACAGAACACACAGACAATACTCATGATTATGGCATTTATTAGAGAAGTAATAGGTTATAACACAGGATTAAAAATGCTCAGAATATTGTTCTTCAATCAGGACAGCCTGACAGAACAGTACCTGAAGGCAAATCTGTCTCTGGCCCTTAGCCCCTCGGCCTGCCCTCTGCCCTGCTCATGCAAATGTTACGAATCTCTTTTAGCTCTGCTGATAAATGCCCAGAGGCACCCCAGTCAGCCAGTAATTCTCCTGCCCATGGCACTAAGCTTTCTCATTTCATGAGCTGGGAAGCCCAATTTTCTGCCTCCTGCTGGTCTCTTGGTTCTACTGCCTCTGCTGCTTTTTCCTGATGCTGCTTCTCTGTTGTCATAGCTGTCTGTCTCCTGGATTGAGTAGTTTCAGTACAGGGATCTGGGGTCCAAAGGATGCACTCTACTACTGGCTCTTCTTTCTTGATGGTAGTGAGATTTCCCCCTTTTCTTCAGATGACTCATTTTAAACCTAGTGAGATGACAAAACTGACTAATGTTTAAGTTAGGGTTCTATATACCTTATTTGTATGGTCCCACTGCCAAAAGATTACCATGTAGTTTATTTACATTGTTAACAAGCTATCTAATCCCATTGGTGGGCTACAAGAATTTGCATTGCCCCCCCCCCCAGTCACAATCACAAAGACCATGGCTAGAAGGGCCATACCAAGAATTCACCGCACTGCAAGACCATTTACATTTAAGGTTATTACTTAAATGAAGTGTCTTCCTCACTCATTTATTTTTTATTTATTTTTTGTTGAGTGCTTCAATATTTTCTTTTGTTCTGATTTTTCTGTTTTTGTTAGTATCTGGCAGCTTTCTTGTGATGAGCTTTTTATTTTCTTCCAAATATATTTTCTTGGTGATTTCTTAGTGGTTTCCACATATATTTTAATATACAATTGACAATTGCAGCAATGGTTAATAAATGGACAACAGTTAACATACAACCATAATATAATAAATCTATTACTGATATGCTTCTCCCTCCCCTATTTGTGTTGGTGTGTCTACATTAACATCAATTTACAACCTATGTTTAATACGTTTACTTTATGCTTATTTCTTACAAACCTGATGTTGTATTGATTGTGGAATTTAATTATTGACTTTATTCCTTGATATTATTATATATTTGATCCTTGTGACTGCTTGATTGTTTGCAAATCTCTTTCTCTCTCACATTGTTTATTTCCCATGTATAGATACAAGTATTTATTTAGTGCCTTTCCACTTAGAGTACTTCTTCAAGTGATACTGGTAAAGCTGGTCTGCTTGTGATAAATTCCCAGAGCTTCTGCTTATTTGGGAGCATCTTAATTTCCCCCTTGTTTCTGAATGACATTTTCCAGGTAGTGAATTCTTGGTTGGCAATTGCTTTTATTTGGTATTTTATATATGTCACTCCATTGCCTTCAGGGCTATAGAGTTTCTGGGAAGAAATCCATACTGATTCTTATGAAAGTTCCTTGGTATGTTATATTGCACTTTTCTCTGGTCATTTTCAGAATTCTCTCCTTGTTTTTAAATTTCAAGAATTTCCTTAGGATATAGTGCAGAGTTGATCTTTTTGGGTCTCTTCTGATTGGGGTTCATGTAACTTCTTGTTATGCTATGGTTCTCTGTTCAGGTCTGGGAAATTCTCTCTGATTATTTCTTGGAAAATAATTGTTTCTATGCCTTTACTTTTGTCCTGGTACTCTGGTATTGCAATAATTCTAATGTTAGTATACTTAATTGAATGCCATGCTTTCTTTTGATTTTGTTCACTCTTTGTTTTTTCTCTCCCTCCTTTTGAGACTTGATAAGTTCATTTATTTTATCTTCTACTTCATTTATTCTATCTTCTGCTTGTTCCACTTTATTGTTGAGTGTTTCTCTTGCTTTATTCTTCAGTTCTAGTAGTACGCTCCTCTCACTCTTTTTTTTTAGTTTTATTTTTTTATGTTTTCAATTTCCTTGTTGAGACTCCAATTTTGTTCCTCCATTTGTTCCCTGATCTCTGCTGGTTTGCTTCCTCATGGTTTTTGCTTTCTTTAAATGTATTTACCACCCTAGTCTGAAAATTATCAGTTCTTTGCATTACTCTGGCCTCTTCAGGAGAAATTTCTTCTTTGTGTTTTGCTTTTGATTGATCCTTCCTCTCTTGTGATTTGTGTGTCTTACTATTTTTGTTGTTGTTGTTGAACTTTGGTTATTTATTTATTTTTGCTTTAAATTTATATTCTGGTTTTTGTGGAAAACTTTTCTGATTGAGCACCCTAGTAGCACAACAACCAACTGCTTAGCTCCCAGCTGAAAAGTCTGGACCTGCACCCACTAACCACTCTGCATGAGAAAGATGTGGAACTTGCCTCCATAAAGACTCACAGGCCTAGGAACCACACAAGACAGCTCCGCTATACCCCCATGGGCATGGGTCAGAATCAAACCATGGTTGTAGGCTTGGTATCTTCTCCTAAGAAACATTAGAGGGCACCCTTAACCTTAGTTGTTAGTTTGCTTGTTTTTCAGTGCTGAGTCAGGAGTTCTGGAGGACTGATCTCTGCAAATCAATACATATGCACTGGAGGGAAGAGTTTTTTCTGGGCACAGATGTTTACATAAGTGGTGGGCCTCAACTTTCTTGTGGCAAAATTCAGGGCCTCTTTTTATCTTCATGGTGGCCCCTGCAGCAGCTCTCCCAAAATGTCCACTGTGGGCAAGGAGCCAGCTATTTCTGTATGTGTTGTCCATTAATCTGATTAGTCTGAAGTATTCCCCTCACCTTGCTGCTCTTGCCGTTCCTCCTGGTCCTAATGCCCATTCATCTCGGGCCTTACTGAGATTCAATAGCACTCTCCTGCAGCACCACTATTCCCTTCATCCGCTACCAGTTGCACAGTCCATAAACTCCCACAGCCAATTAGTAGTGCCTTAAAAAATCAGACTACAGCTTTCTTGATTAGCTTGCTTTTTGTGTTCCCTTTTTGGGGTGTTGCCCAGCCCCATCCAAAAATAACTGCAATGAGTAAGTGCTCTCAGCTAGGATCTCTCAGCTTCTGTGCCATCCCACATCTGAAATTTACCCCACTCGCTGGATTCACCCTGACTCTACAAAAGTCAGCTGCCATCTGGAAATCTGAGCTCTTAGTCTGTGCTTGTTTTTATTCATTGTTCAGTAAGTTAGTTGCTGGCAGAGTAATGGAAACATCCATTCACTTTGCCATCTTGTTCCATCCTCCTGTGTCAATTTTTGAATTGTGTTCAGCAGAACTTTGCTGTCCTGTGATATTAATAATATTGTTTATTAATTTACTCATTCTACTGGATCACCTTTCTTTGTAATGGGCACAAATATGGATCTCTTCCAGTTAGTTGGCTTGATATTTGTCTTCCAATTTTCTTAACATAGACAACTAAGTGCTGCCAGTGTTACATCTTTTTGTTGATGCATCTAAATTAGTAGTCCATCAATTTCTGGAACCATGTTTTCACCAATGCCTTCAGGATGGCTTATATTTCTTCCTTCAATACCAGTTGCTCTTGATTATATGCTACCTCTTGAGATGTTTGAACATCAATGAATTCTTGTTGTACAGTGACTCTATGTAGTCCTTCTATCATCTTTTGATACTTTTTGTTTCATTTCATTTTTTGCCCCTTGAATTGTTCAATATTGCAACTCAAGGTTTGAATTTTCTCAGTTTTTCAGCTTGAGAAATGCTGAGAATGTTTTCCACTTTTGGCTTTCTAATTCCAGGTCTTCAGATATTTGATTGTAACACTTTTCATGTCTTCTCAAGCTGCCCATTGAAATGTTCTGTTCAACTCTTTTACTTCATCATTTCTTCTATTCTCCTTAGGTGCAAGTTTCAGAGTCTCTTCTGATATTCAATTTGAATTTGATCTTTTTCTTTATTTCCTCTCTTTCTAAGGACCTTTTACTTTCTTCCTTTGTGATGTCCTTGATGTCATCCCACAACTCTTCTAATCTCCAGTCATTAGCATTTAGTGCACCAAATCTATTAGATGATCTCTAAATTCAGGCAGGATATATTCAAGGTCTTACTTTGGCTCTCTTGGACATGGTTTGATTTTCTTCAGATTCAACCTGACCTTGAATATGAGCAATTATTGGTCTATTCAGCAGTTGGCTCCTGGCTTTACCTTGACTGATAGTTTTGAACTTTTCTATAATTTCTTTCCACAGATGTAGTTGATTTGATTGCTGTGTAAACCATCAAGTAAGGTCCACATGTATAGTTGTCATTTGTGTTATTGAAAAAAAAATTCCAACATATAAGTGATTGGTCCTATAGAATTCTATCATGTGATCTCTGGCATCATTCCTGTCACCAAAGCTACATTTTCTAACTATTAATCTTTCATTTTTATTTCCAGTTTTCACATTCCAATCACTAGTAATTATCAGGGCATTTTGTTTGAATGTTTGATCAATTTCAGACTGCAGAAGTTCACAAAAATTTTCAATTTCTTCATCTTTGGATTCATAGATAGTGAGTAAATTTGAATAATATTCATATTAACTGGTCTTCCTTGTAAGCATATGGATACTAACTTACCACTGAGAGTATTGTACTTCAGGATAAATCCTGAAATGTTTTAGACTACGAATACAGCACCATTCCTCTTCATTTTGTTGTTCCAAGCATAGCAGGACATATAACTGTCAGATTCAAAATGGCCAATATCAGTCCATTTCAGCTCATTAATGCCTGCAATAGTGATCATTAAGCATTCCATTTCATTTTTGAGAACTTCTATTTTTTCTTGATTCATACTTCATATATTCCATGTTCTGATTATTAGTGGGTATTTACAACTATTGCTTCACATTTTGAGTTGTGCCACATTAGCAAATGAAGGTCCCAAAAGCTTTACTCCATCCACATCATTAAGGTAAACTCACTCTGAGGAGGAAGCTCTTCTGAAGTTTTATTTTGTGTGCTCTCCAACCTGAGAAGCTCATCTCCTAGTGCTATGTCAGGCAATGTTCTATTGCTATCTATAAGTTTATATTGGCTAATTTTTGGAGGCAGATCACCAGGCCTTCTTCTTAGTCTGTCTTAGTCTGGAAGCTCTGCTGAAATTTGTCCATAATGGGTGACCCTACTGCTATTTGCAATACTGGTGGCATAGCTACTAGCATCATAGCAATAAGGAGAAAATCTTGATACAGTTTAAAGCTCTTTGTGTTATTAATATTTATTATCATTGCCGTATGTTCCAGTAAACTAGTGCTGCTCTGACAGGAATATACCACAAATGGGATGGCTTAAACAAACAGGAGTTTATTCTCTTACAATTTTGGAGGCTTTAAGTTCAAGTTCGAAGTGTCAGGCTCTAGGGGCTGGGTGAAAGCCCCTCAACCTCAGGTTTCAGCTCTGCCCCCTGCTCTCAGCCCACTGAAGCTAAAGGCTTTTCTACACTCAGACAGCTGCTGGCTGCTGAGGCTGACAAGCCCAAGGTTGACAAGTAAAAAGGCACAGTCCCAATATCACCAAACCAGACGGTAGGCCATTAATTCAATTCTGTTGAAAGTCCTAAAGATGGCAGAACATGTCAGATTGCTGAACAATGACATGGCTACATGCAGGGTTCAAGTGTGCAGTAAGCTAGAAACCATTCCCCAAACTGCTTTCTATCTATGGGAAGCAGACCACATCCCAAAAGTGGCTACTCAGTTGCTTGTGGTAGATCCCACCATGGAGTTGACTGCCAGTCTCATAATGGGGAACAACTACCACCAGCCGCTCAGCCACTCAACCAGGCCCAGCCAAATTGACACACAACTTTAACTATCACACTGTTGTTTTTATAATAAAACAAGGCTGGGTCGGAGGCTTAGCTTGTGTCAATAACACAAACATGTTAAATGAGAAGTTTAGCAGTGTGATGATTCCCCCCCCCTCATACTACCTAGTTTCCCTAAGGTAATTTTAGACCATTCTGATAATGCTTTTACTAATTCCTGGGGGGTAGGGGGGTGGGGATGCATGTAGTGCAGTCTGCTTTTTCAGCCTCTGTGCTATTGACATTTTGAACAGTATAAATCTTTTTGTGAGAGGCTGTCCTGTGCATTGTTTAGCATTTTCTGTTTCTTTCTACTTTTATTATTAGCATTCTTCTCAATGTAGAGCTTTCCTTTCTCCCCCTCTTTAATTTATTCAACAATTTTATCAGCAAGGAGTCATGGGTATTTATTTTACTTTATGAATTATAGCTGATGCTATCATTGTTTTGTCACTAAAATTTTCCTGTTTGGAACCTGTTCAAGTTGGTGCGTATGTCCTTTTGATATGCCCTTTTCTGTGCATTTTATCATTTTCTGAGCATATCCTTACTTTTTGGCAAGGTATTCCAGCTCATCTTGTATGTTTTTAAATTAAATCTTCTCTTCTCATTTTAAAATGTAGGATGAAAAAGATTTTTAGTGCAGTTCATAAGAAAGGGCTAAGACTTACAAAAGTCAAATAATTATCTTAAAAGAAAAAATGATTTAATCCCTGAAGAGAAGAGAGATGGTAGCATTTGAGAAAAAAAAAAAAAAAAATAGAAAGGAACATATAAAAAAGTGAATGTAAACACCACATATAGGAAACAGGTGTGGATAGAGACAGTAGGTGGGAGCAGAGGGCAAGGCATTTCATTTTTTTATTATTATTATTTAAACAACATTAAAGCACAACATATTTTTTAAAAAGGAAATTCATTGGAAGAAAGAAGAGCAATGAATATTTTAAAACAAATTGATTTTTCTGGGTATGTAAGGTATTTTGATAACATCATATTAAAATCAAGTACTTTTTTACACTATGAAAATGCTCATGAGAATTTTGGAAATTTAAAATAATTGCAGTCTTTTCTTGCTCAGAGTCTTCTGATTTTAGTATTTGTTAAATTTGGAGGTGACTTCCTTATCTGAGATATAACATGCTTTGATTATTTGTTTGTTTGTTTGTTTTTCCCAAAGCAATGAGATGGAGGTGACATCACTGGATTTTACGAGCCTTTTCTTCCTTCTAATTGCAATGCCAGACTTGGTTAGGATACGTCATTCTACTTTCAGTCCTCTCCCTGAAGGTAGTAGCCTTAAGTTCTAGCTCTGGGCTCCAGAGCTAAAATTCCCTGAATTGGGAATTGATGGCACAAGAGTTACCTTTGCCTTCCCAGCCATGTCTTCGCTGCCTCAACAGGGTCTCTGTTCTACCTAACGCTCTTCTCTTGCATAGGATCTGTGGGTGAATTCCAAATTGATCTTCCTTCTACATCACTTGGAATGCTAAAGGACAAAGTTCTCTCTACTCAGAAAATATATAAGAAAAAAAGTCCAACTAGCTTGATGCATCTACTTAGCTCTCCAATCTAATTCTGGACATGGCACAGAGCAAAGCCAATACATCTGAAAAGTTAACCTCAATTCTTAGAAATTCTGAAATACATAGTCATGTTTTGGTATGTAATGAACAATGACAGATCGGAAGGAAGTAGGAAGGGAGATGTTGCATTGTGCTAAATTGTGGTCAATTTACACAAAGTGTATGTGAATTGCTGTATGGAAAGTGTATTTGCTTTGTAAATTTTCACCCAAATCACAAAAAAAATAATAAAAAAATAAAAAATAAACAATGACAGTTCATTACTGCTCATGAGTAATGATTACGGAGCTGGGCAGCTCTGTAATCACTGAGTGATCAGGTGGCTTTGGCCCAGCAAGGCCTTCCCACGCTCCTGACCACTGATTTTTTTTTCCCCAGTGCAGAAATATACTTTTTCTATCCTTTTGCCCAGGATCTTCATGATGAATGACTATCTCCTGTTTTATACACAGCAACTGAAAAAAAAGTCAGTTATTATTATTATCATTATAGTGATCAACCCGTGAATTTGTAAAAAGAGCCCTGGTGGTGCTATGTTTAAGCATGTGGCTGCTAACTGAAAAGGTCAGGGGTTGGATCCCACCAGCCACTCAGCGGGAGGATGGTATGACAATTTATTTCCATGAAGTTTGAAGCCTTGGAAACCCTATGGGGCAGTTCCTCTTTGTCTTATAGAGTCACTATGAGTCAGAATCCACTTGCTGGCACACAACTGCAACATGTGCTTGTAATTTTAGCATAAATTAGGAACACCTGGTGGAAACAAACTCACTCACGCACAAGGCCTTCCCACAAGGATAAGTTAGCAAGGCTTCCATGTCTTCCAAACTTTAATTTGTATGTCTTATTAATATTATGCCCAAATAACTTTATTTCCAAGAATCAATTTTTACTCTGTTTTTCCTAGTTCAGAATTGTCATGGACACTGATTACCACTTTTCTGATTACTAGGAAAACAGCATAGAGAAAAAATTTCTTACTCCTTCAAATGATTTAAATAAAAATAATTGATACTTTTAAGCTTGTTATTTAAAAGCAAACATTATAAATATTATGCTTGAAGCAACGTAGTGCCTATGGCATTTAACTGCTAACCAGAATGCTGGTGGTTCAAACCCACCAGCCCCTCCTCAGAAGGAAAGTTGGTCAATCTACTTCCCTAGAGAAAC
>NW_006922154.1:987540-988833 GCF_000298275.1 Orycteropus afer afer | reverse complement strand
CAAACCCACCAGCCACTCCTTGGAAGGAAGATGGGGCAATCTACTTCCGTAGTGATACTGCCTCAGAAACCCAAGGAGGGGTCGCTATGAGTCAGTTGGGTCCAACTCGACGGCACATAACAACAACAACAGAAGTGCTTCGGTGCTCTGCTGGCATAGTGGGTGAGGCATTTGGCTGCTAACCAGAAGGTGGATGTTTAAACCCACCAGCTCCTCCACAGGAGGAAGATGAGCCAATCTACTTGCTTAGAGATTTATGGGCTTGGAAATCCAACGGGGGTTGCCATAAGTCAGAATGCACTCGGTGGCAGTGTTTGGTTTAGAAGTGCTTCAGAAGAAAGGCCTGGTGATCCACTTCCAAAATTTCAGTACTAAAACCCTATGTCAGAGTAACAGTTCTACTTTGACGCACACGGGGTTGCTGTGAGTCAGAATTGGCTCCGTAGTAGTTCTTCTTCTTTTGAATATATAGGTAATATATTAACTTAATATACCTGCTCACTCCCTGCATACTGACCAGGAACAAAGAGAAAACCTCATTTGGTTCCTGAAAATGAGGGTGAATTCTCTCAAGCCTGCAGTTTTAAAAAGGGGATTGATTCTAGCTGTTGTTTAAGGTTTATGCCCCTAGATGGCGATAGAGTTTATATCTACCCAGACAATTCTGGTTTGCCGTGGACCTTTACAGTGGTCCATTATTCATGAATTTGATTTATTTATTTAAAATTATTCCTTATTATAAAATACAACGATCACTCAGATAACTGCAAGGCACTATGAATCCTTAGAGGACAAAAACCTTGTCTTTATTCTTTGTGTACTTCTTCGTATCTCACATAAGCATTTTATATGTGTATGTCTAAGGAGCTCTGGTAGCTTCCTGGGTAAGGCATTTGGTTATTAGCCAGAAGACCAGTCAAACTCACCAGCTGCTCCACAGGAAGAATATGAGGTAATCTACTTCGGTAAAGATTTACAGCCTTGGAAACCCAATGGGGGTCGCTGTGACTTGACACCGAATTGACTCAGGCAGTGGGTTTATTTTGTTTCTTTCTTTTTAAGGTATATGTATAGAACCACACCAAACCCACTGCCATCCAGGTCATTCCAACTCATAGCAACCCCCACTGAGCCTCCAAGGCTGTAAATCTATACAGAAGTAAATTACTTCATCTTCCTCCCATGGAGCAGCTAGTGGGTTTGAACTGCTGACCTTCTAGGTAGCATGCAAATGCCTTACCCACTAGGCAACTAGAGTTCCATATATATGTATATGTATGTATGTATGTATGT
>NW_006922154.1:982687-986880 GCF_000298275.1 Orycteropus afer afer | reverse complement strand
CTACGGAAGTAGATTGCCCAACCTTCCTTCTGAGGAGTGGCTGGTGGGTTTGAACTGCCAGCCTTCTGGTTAGCAGTCAAGTGCTTTAGGAACTAGGCCACCAGAACTCCCATGAAATTTAGAGGGAGAAGAAAAAGCTATACTTTCTTCAAGAAAGTCCACACGGGCTCTGCTTTTGTGAATTCCTGTGAAATTTGGAAAAGTCAATAAACATCACTTCCTACTTTTAATTCTTGCCCGATTGTACTGAATAGGCCCTCTGGTAGCACAGTGCCTAAGGCACTTGACTGCTAACCAGAAGGCTAGCGGTTCAAACTCACCAGCCACTCCTAGGAAGGAAGGTTGGACAATCTACTTCCGTGGTGATACTGCCTTGGCAACCCAAGGCAGGGTCTCTATGAGTCAGGCCAACTAGATGGCACATAATAACAACATTGTACTGAATAAGGAGCTCTGATGGCTTAGTGCCTAAGGAATTTGACTGCTAACCAAAAGGTTGGCCTTTCAAACTCACCAGCTGCTCGGGGGAAGGAAGATGGAGCAATCTACTTCGGTAGAACTTTCCTGGAACTTTGCTGGAGTAATATCTAAGGCATTTGACTAATGACTAGAAGGCTGGTGGGTTTGCCACTCCTGGGAAGGAAGATTGGGCAATCTACTTCCATGGTGATACTGCCTCGGAAACCCTGTATTGGAAATCTAATGATGGTTGCTATATGAATCGGAATCAACTCAAAAGCTGTGGGTTTGATTTTCTGGTTTTTATTGAATTGAATAGAATCTTCAAAGTAATGATGAATAATAATGAAAATAGCAGGCAACTTTGTCTTATTGTTGCTTTTAATAGGGTTGGGTTTAGAGTTTTATTAACCAGAATATTGACCATTAGTTTCTATAGCTTAATTATATTAAATAGTTTCTTTTTCTCCCTATTTTACATAGATTTCTATGGAAATGATTGACTTATTTTACCAAATCCCTTTTTAATATCTATGTGGTTTGTTTTCTTCTCAATTTATTAACATATATTGACAGATTTTCTCAGTTATGTTTTCATAATGTATCATTTTTGGTATATTGAATTAATAAAAAGAAGATGCAAACTTCTCAATTTTCTTTTTCTAGTGTTTGGTTAATGTTAAAATTATCTATTTTGAAAACATAGCTATCAATCATTTGGTTTTATAACTATTTTTATGTTTTTTAAAATCTTTTAATAATTGTGTTTTCAATATCTTCTTGAGCAATTAATCTCTTTGTGTGTCTACTGATTCTGAAGTCAATTTTGGTAATTTTTGTTTTGAGTTCTTATCACTGAAAATTTTTACTCTCTTTTATTTGCATAGTGCCTAGGGTACTTGATTGCTAACCAGAAAGCTGATGGTTCAAACCCAGCAGCCACTCCCAGGAAGAAAGACTGGGCAATCTACTTCCCTCGTGATACCACTTCAGAAACCCAAGGAGGGGTCATTATGAGTCGGAATAGACTCCACAGGAGTGAGGTTTTTTGTTTTCTTTTGTTTTATTTGCTAACCATATTTATCTATTTCAGGTTTAGGACTTTTTCCTTTCTACTCTATGAGTCGGGGCCGACTCGACGGCACATAACAACAACAACGACTCTATTTTTTAGTTTTTTGGTACTCCATATTTTGGTTTTCTATTTTTGTAATTTCAGTTTTTACCCTTATTCATTTCCTCTTCCTCTCTCTCTTTCTCTTTTTTAAAATTTATTCTTCTTCCTCTTTTAATTTGTGTTTGTGTTCTTCCAATTTCTAAAGATTAGTTTTAACATAGTGCTTAAGGAATTGGAATCAGATGTCTTTGTCTTTGGAGTCTATTGATACTTGCTAGCTACAAGCTGTTTAAATTGGTCAAGCTAATTCTTTACCTTCCAAAAATCCAAATTCACTGCTATCGAGCTGGATCTGACTCATAGTGACCCCTGGCTGGGTCTGATTGCCCAACCTTCTTTCTGAGGAGTAGATGGTGGGTTTGAACTGCCAGCCTTCTGACTAGTGGTCAAATGCCTTAGGCACTATGCCACCAGAGCTCCCTCAATTCTTGACCTTAGATTCCCTCTATTTCAAGTATTCAGGAGTCTCTGAGTGGTGCAAACAGTCAGTGCACTTGGCTGCTAACTGAAATGTTGGACATGCAAGATCACCCAGAGGCACTGTGGAAGAAAGGTCTGGCAATCTACTTCTGAACAATCAGCCTTTGGAAACTCTATGGAGCACAGCTCTGATAGATAAGGAGTCACCGTAGTTGGAGTTGACCTGATGGGAACCAGTTTGTTTGTTTTGTTTTATAAACCTGAAAACTTCTTTTGTATTATAACATAAAGAAAACACAAGGACAGATTGTGGGAGAAAAAAACCTGCAATCTATTTTAACCAATGCATGATGTGTGAGAAGCAGCACAATATAATTTTACCTTTGTCTCCCAACTACATCTTAAACGTTATTCAAGTACGTGTCGATTTGGGTGAGGGGAGGGGTGGTATGGAATGAGTCTGTGACCAGCTTGGTGACATTGGGGAAAGGAAAGACATAGAAATGTGCACATAAGATAAAGACAACAGAGGCAAATACTATTACATGTACAATACTGCATTACCACTGGCACCAACCACCAGGCTACAGGTAAATGCATAGACAGGTCAGAAAATCAGGTGGGGGTAGGCCAACAGTAATACACTCTAGACCAAAGATATATTTGGCTGAAAATAATCTTACATATGCACTTGTGCTACAAAATTATTCACATATATTACAGAAGCAACAGAAGACAGGGTTGGAATAGCTTCTCAGAGACAACCAAATACCTTGAGAAAGAGAATCACCAGGCCTGCAGTTGAGAGATTCCTTCTGCCTCTGTTGTTGTTGTTGTTATTTGCCATGGAGTCGGCCCTGACTCATAGCTACTCCTCCTTGGATTTCCGAGGCAGTATCACTATGGAAGTAGGAATGCCCAACCTTCCTTCCTGCCTCTAGGAGGGCTCCTTTTGAGCCTGGCAGAGTGGCCAAATGAACCAAACCCAGCACTTGAGAAAGAGCAAATTTCCCAGAAAATTACTTTGTGCTGCTCCCAACAGAAATACTCCAGGTGGATAACTTTAACAATCAGGAGCTACTCATTTACTCACAGCAAATTCCACCATGGAGTTTACAAAGATTTATGGCTAGAAAAATTACATTATATAATTTACTACACTGCAGGCCCCCAGTCATTAGGGCAGTAGATGTGGTTGGCTTCTGTTACTTATTTCTTCTCACTTCATATTCTACTTGCTCTACTTCATCTCAACTACTTTGGTCATGTTGTCAGAGGGACCATACCCTGGAGAAGGATGTCATGCTTGGTAAGGTGGAGGGTCGGCGAAAGAGGAGAAGGCCTTCGACGAGATGGATTGACACAGTGGCTGCGACAATGGGCTCAAGTGTAGCAAGGATTATGGAGCTGGCGTGGAATCTGGCTGTGTTTCGTTCTGCTGTGCATGGGGTCGCTATGAGTCGGAAGCAACTCTACTGTACCTGACAACAACAACAACAACTGTGGTTTTGGATCCCCTGTCCAAAAAGGGTGGGAAGGGGGAAGGAGAAATGAGGGGAAGAGCAGGAACATTTCTACTTAGTTGGAAACTGATTCTGTCACAGCTGACTTCTCATGCTCTGGGCCTGGCTGATATTTAAAAATGACTCCACTTAGCGAGAAATGTGGTGAGGTCTTTGGAGACCCTGAATTCCCCCACCCCCAACTGTAGTAATGCGGCTTGCTGATTATTACTCTTTTGTCTTCATTTCCCTGGTGGATCACTCCTCACACTCTTAATGTTAGAGTTTTTCACCCTCTCAGGTTGTTTTGGGAACAGTTGAAAAAGACTCCTGTATTCCTGATCCCACTGTGGGTGGGAAAATACTTCCTTCTTAAACATAATCCTTTATACGTTCTTCCTCTAGTCCATCTGTTGCCTTCTAGATATCTTGAGTAAGTAGTAGACAACAGTCCACTGCCTTTCAAATGCTACTCCATGGACAACATTGCTCACTGGAGTCAGGTGAAAGGAGAATTCCTGGTCACATGGGAAGAAGTGTGGGGGCAGGAATGGAACTGACACTAGATAGAAAATCCAGTTGGGAAACTCTTAAGAAATTCCTTACAACTCCTTTCCTATCTTCTCAATACTTTG
>NW_006922154.1:973632-976312 GCF_000298275.1 Orycteropus afer afer | reverse complement strand
TACATTCCATGTTCCGATGATTAATGGTTAAGAGCTTCTAGAAATCAATAAATACAAGAGAAATAATGCAGCAGAGATGCTTGTATATATTATATACAGGCAATTTACAGAAAACAAATATGCAGGAACAATTAAGCAAATAAAAAATTCAATTTCATTGGCAATAACCAAAATAGAATTTAACACAATAGGCTCTTTGATTATTAAAATTAAAGAGAGTCATAGAATCTATTTTGCCAAAGATATGGGGAAGCGGGTCTTCTCATCCACTGTAGTGGGAATATTAATTGGCAATTTGAATTGTTAGAATTGAAAGGTTAGAGGGCAATTTGGCAATATGATTCAAATTTTAAAGCTCACACTCTTCAGTCTAGCAATTCAATTAGAAGTGATAATATTAATTTTTCCAATTATGAGTAAAAATGGATGCTCAGAGATCTATAAAATATGTGTAGTTGTAAGCTAGAGATTTATTTCTGTACATATCTGATTTTAACTATCAAAATTGTATTTGCTTCTTATGCCTTACCAGAGTTTTTACAGGAATATACTCCTGTAATACTCGTGTACTTACAGTAAGTTTAAGAGATCATTCCAGTTCATTATTATTTTGCAATAATTTAGTTTCATGAATATAACATTTGTTTCATAGGATCCATCAACATGCTCCCTTTTGTCCTTTTCCAGACTGTTAGTTTGAGAGTCACCACTCATCTGTCAGTTTGTTGTGCTGCGGTGGCTTGTGTGTTGTTGTGATGCTGGAAACTATGCCACTGTCATTACAAATGCCAGCAGGGTGACCCGTGGTGGACAGGTTTCAGTGGAGCTTCCAGACTAAGATAGATTAGGAACAAGGATGTAGCCAGGTCCACTTCTGAAGAGATTGAAGTTGTCAAAAATTTAATTTTACTTGGCTCCACAATCAACACCTTTGGAAGCAGCAGTCAAGAAATCAGTGTATTGCATTGGGGAAATCTGCTGCAATAGACCTCTTGGGAGCTCTGGTAGCATAGTGCCTAAGGCACTTGACTGCTAACCAGAAGGCTGGCAGTTCAAACCCACCAGCCACTCCTCGGAAGGAAGATGGGGCAATCTACTCCCGTAGTGATACTGCCTCGGAAACCCAAGGAGAGGTCGCTATGGGTCGGGTTCGACTTGACGGCACATAACAACAACAACAACAAAGTGTTCCAGAGCAGAAATGTCACTTTGAAAAACAAGCTGTGCCTGATCCAAGCCATGGTATTTTCAGTAGCAGCTTTTGCATGTGAGAGCTGGACAATGAATGAGGAAGTCTGCAGAAAAATTGATACATTTGAATGGTGCTGTTAGCAAGAGTATTGAATGTACTGTGGACTGGTACAAGAACAAATAAATCTGTCTTGAAGGAAGGGCAGCCAAAATACTCCTTAGAAATGAAAATGTCCAGACTTCATCTTTCATACTTTGGTGACATTGTCAGAAGGAATCAATCCAAGGAGAAGGATACCATGCTGGGTAAAATAGAGGGTCACCAAAAAAGGGGAAAACCCTTAATGAGATGGATTGACACAGTGGCTGTGATGATGGGCTCAAGCATGGCAATGGTGGTGAGAATGGTGTACGACCAGGCAGTGTTTCACTCTATTGTATGTAGCAGGGTGGCTAAGAGTTAAAATCGACTGGACAGCATCCAGTAACGCAACAGTTTGAGAGAGGTAAGTAACATATTTTTAACAAGGACTTTACTGTGGGAAAACAATTTGAAAATGACATGAATATAAGGGTTCTTTATTGCTGAAGAAAAAGGCTATGTTCTTCACTCTTATGTCCCCAAATCAAAGGAACATGTAGTAGCTATTACTCAGAAGGAACATTGAACTATGACATCGCATTAGGCACCACAGCACATTACAGGAAGGGAAAAACAAGAGTTGTGTGCTGCTTTTGTTTTTGTTTTGGGAGTGGGGTAGGTTTTGCCAAAAATTAAAAGGAAACGCAATTTTCAACCAAGAAATTAAAAAAAAAAAAACATTTTTTTGAAATATAATTTATGTACAGTGAAATACACAAAACTAAAGTGACATGGGTCAATGCGTTTTGTTTTGTTTTGTTTTTTGCAGTGTTCCCTCCCCTCCTCTCCCACCCCTGGCAACCAACAAAGAAAGTTTCCTTCCATATATAAACCTTTCCTTGACCCTCCACAGCAGTGAACTAATACTATATTTGTCCTTCTGTGATTGACTTATTTCACTCAACATAATGTTCTCCAAGTTCATCCATATTATGTGGTGTTTCTCAGACTACATTATTCTTTAGTGCTACATAGCATTCCATTATGTGTATGTACCGTAGTTTGGTCATCCATTCTTCCACTATAAACCTTAGAGTTAAGTCCTTTGTCAGGTATGTAATTATTGGCAAATATGAATTTGTTGCTGTCATTTTTGTTATGTGCTTTTTCGTGGTATTGATTTATTTGTTCCGTATAATTTTCTATGCTGAGCTTGTTTTGTTTTTGAATTGTGTTATCACTTCCTTCATTTCTATTGTTTTAGTATTTGCTGAATATTTATGCTGGTCCTCTTTTTTGATGTGAAGATTTATTGTTTTCCTTTGAGGTTATCTTGTGATTTACAGTTTTCTTCCCAAGTTTAGAACAGTCTGTTCTATTTTGTAGTTTTCTTGACTTCTCTACCAT
>NW_006922154.1:963900-972602 GCF_000298275.1 Orycteropus afer afer | reverse complement strand
GAGTAGGATTCGACTCATAGCAACCCCTCCTTGGGTTTCCAAGGAGGTCTCACTAGGGAAGTAGATTGTCCAACCTTCCTTCTGAGGAGTGGCTGGTGGGTTTGAACCTCCAGCCTTCTGTTTAGCAGTCAAATGCTTTAGGCACTATGCCATCAGAGCTCAATTAGTTGAAGATACCTAAATATAATTCTTTTGAATTCTTAATCAGGGAGTTCTAATGCTGCATCTTCCTCAGGGATGTGTTTTGGGTCTGTATCTGGTCCCTTATTTCTCTTGCTTTGTCTTGCTTCTTTGTGTGGACTGTGATGCTCTGTCATCTCTGAGGCATTGTGACACTTTTGTGTTTATATTTAATTGGTGATTGCGTGTCAGAGTGTCTTTCCCATGATTTTCATTTTGTTTATATCTTATCTACGTAAGCAGAGTACTGTGCTGTGCTCCTCTGTTCACTAGTTGACAGTACTTATACCCTCACCACCTGTCTCCTTTCCTGTTGTCAGCCTTTCATATGTCCCTGTTGACCTTGGCAAACAGAAAGTCCCTGGAATCCGAATGAGAATGCTATCACTTTAAAATCCAAAATGATTGCCACTTGTAAACATTCAAAATTGCTGCTCCCTCAGTCAGTTTAAATATCCAAAGTGGCTGCCGCTTGTAAACAATCAAAATGGCTGTGCCCTCCTGACAGTGGAAAGTCAACAGCTCAAGTTGTCTCCCTCCTTGCTGTTTCCCTTCCTAGTCATAGCCCACTAGTGCAGTCGTCCCTTCAGTCCTTGGTGACCAGGGCTGATCTTTATGTCAATTCTCAGGTCCCAACACCACTTGGAAATATTCAGGCTATTGGTCCCGTCAGAGTAGCTGACAGGCTGCAGCTCTGACCATCTCTGTACTCACTGTTTTCATTCAGGTTCTTCCACTAGTTGGTGCCTAATCCACTTCTGTATAGTTCCTTCCAAAGCTCAGGGCTCCAGGATTATTTTTTGTATCTCTGTCAATTGGTTTTTCTTTTCTTTGTGAAGAGGGTCTTTTTCGCTTGTCTGCTTATTCCTCCATCTTACCTGAAGCCAAGAATATTTTTTATAGTAAGATTTATTAATGTTTAATTTACATATATGAAATTCACCCTTTTTTGGTATACCATTCTATGAGTTTTGGTTAATGTATTCATCATAATTACATACCCACAACCACAATTAAGATGTAGAACAATTCCATTTCTTCAGATGATTTCTTCCTGTGCCTTTATAGTCAATCTCCTTCACCCACCACCAACTCCCACCAAATTTCTCTTCCCATAGTTTAGATTTTTCCAGATGGTTATATATATATATATATATATGGAATCATGCAGTATATAGCTGTATGTATTTGTCGTCTTTCACTTAGCATATGAATTTGAGATTCATCCATATCATTGCAGTTATCAGTAGTTCATTCACTTTTACTGCTGAGTTGTATTTCATAATAGGCATTAGCTACAACAACACATTCAAAACTATCAACAATTATGAGGATAATGCAAGACCAGGAAACCTTTTGTTCTGTTACATATAAATTCACTAAGAGTCAGAGCCAACTAGACAACAATTAATAATAATATTTCATTCTATGATTGCATTGCAATCTGTTTATCCATTCACCAGATAAAGGAAATTTGGGTTGATTTCAACACTGAACACGTAAAATAGCAGAAAGGATAAAAATACAACTTCTCACAGATCTTTAATTTCTGTACCATCTTCACCTGTACTTATAAGTCTGAGTTTCTTATAGGCAGATGTTAGAAGTCTTCAATATGAGGGAATCATGGGAGTTTTTGTGGAGAAATTGTCTCCTTCTAATAAATCATTTTCCCTCTGAATTCCTTCTGGCTTGATGAAATTCCTCCTGTTTCTCACCCAGTTTTTGGAGAGTGTTGAAAGAAGATTGTGTTCCAAGAGGTGACAGCTGGTGCTATCACAATCGTATGACCAAAGGATCAACCAAATGTTTAACTTTTCAAAGTGGGCCATGATTTGGGTCAGAGGATGGAACTACCTTCTTCAGCTGACTTTTTAACCTTAGATTGTTAATGATGCTGTTGATGAGTCGATGAATTGTGCACTTTGTGCAGGTTGGAGTCTGGAAACAGGGAGGCATTGTGGAGAAAGTACATAGATATTTCTGATTTTTCAATTATCCAGCTCCCTCTCAGGAATAACTTACTCAGAGCAAGTCATTTCACATGCCTTGCAAGATTACAATGGGTTAGAAACTAATTTTAAATCCATTAGAAATGAGCACATGTCAGCATTGTCTCCATGACCTGTGCCTTTAAGACAAGGGGAACAATGCTACCTCGTTGATTTTCTCAGGCTATTGAATCTTTTGGTATAAACCAGGTGTGCTGCAAACATTTTCCTGCCAACTCAACCTAATGAGCCTGCACAATTCTCTAATTTCACTGTCAATGCAGCGATCTTTTCTCCTTTGTTAAAAGACTCTTGAAATCACTGGAAGTAATACCAACTCATACTGAATTTAAATCAAATAACACATTTGTCTTTTCCATGAACTTTGAACCTTTAAAAAGCTAGACTGAAAAATTAAATTTGGGCCCTCAAATGAGGCACTAAATACAAACTTCCTCTGGTTTTGTTATAGCCAGTGTTTCTAAAAAGAAGAGAAAGAATATAAAAGAAAGTTCCTTCTCCATCATGCTTGAAAACTCAAATTAAATGTTTTGTTTTTATTTCCAGTCCTTTTCATTGTAGAGTAGTCTTTCTCTTATAGGAATTTCCATTGGAAGATAAAGTAAATAACAATTTAGATTCACATACTGACAATCTCTTTTCCTCTTTTCTCTCTCATATCAAGAAACAATAACAACTACAACAGAAAAAAAGCAAACTTGTTGTCATTGAGTCGATTCTGACTCACAGCAACCTCATATGTGACACAGTAGCACTGCTATATAAGGTTTTCTAGGCTGTAATCTTTATGGAAGCAGATCACTAGGCTTTTCTTTCGCGTGTGCTGCTGGGTGAGTTCAAACTATCAACATTTTAGTTAGTAGTCTAGCATAAACTGCTACCTAGGGACCTCCTTTCCCACACTGCTCCCCACTAATGCTGCTTTCTCAGTAACTCTCATCAATAAAGTCATTCACACATCACAAAATGCGCAGTTTAATCAGGGTCACAAAATCTACACTTCTTATTTGTCTACACTGATCACTTATGCACAATGACTGGGAATGAAAACGGATTCCACTATTTTCACTATTAAATTGATATGCACAATAAATGCATAAATAAAATCAGTTGCTGAAGAGTCTATCCTGACTCATAGTGTCCTCGTGTGTCACAGCAGAACTAAACTCCATAGGGTTTTTAATGCTGACTTAACAGATGTGGGACATTTTAAATTTAGAAAGATATTACCATTTTATGACTAACAATGGCTTACTTTTCATATCCAATAATAGTTTATTGCAGTATTAATAAATATTACAGTAATATTACAGTATTAATAAATAATAGTTTATTACAATATTATTATAGTATCTAATTTTCCTTTACAAGCTAAAGACTATTTTTTTTTTTTCTATGCAACCCAAGCTGTTAAAAAGACATCCTAAAATAGTACTCACCAATTGGTGCTATGAGTTGAAATCAATTTCATGGTAGTGGGTTTGGTTTTATGTTTGTTTGTTTGTTGTTGGTGGTGGTTATAAGCCCATTATGAAGGCTAACTACCTTCCTCCTGTGCCATTTCTTTGGAACAACACTGATGGGAAGTATCTTGGCCATATCTGTCAGTACATTACTTGGAAAATGTTTTGTCCTTTGAGTCACCCTGGCTCTTACACTAAGAACTGCATGCTGAGGTATATCAGACAGGTTTTTCTCTTGCTCTGTAAATTTTCACAGCATTCATCTTCTCTTTTTTGAGGAACAACTGAAAAAATACTTTGATAAGAATGACCTCAGGCCATTCGAATGGACAGAAGTTCTTATAAAGGTCCAATCCCTAAACTCTCTCCATCAGTTCAATCTCTTCAGACAGCTTCTATTTAATTCCTCTCTTTTGTCAATTGTACCAAGATAGTTATTATATTTTTAAAAAAACTTTTAAAGTTCCACCTTTACTTCAAAGGGAGTTTAGAGTGGGTGTAGTTTGATTGGCCTTTGGTCTCTTGTTTATTCATTCATCTTCATTACGAAATCTATGTATTTCTTTTCTTGTTATGATTATGACTGTTATTGCATACACACTTAGCTGTACTAGATTCCTTTGGTGATACCCAGCATGACAGAAAAATGAATCATACTATTTACATCTAAGATGAATCTTAGGGATCATGTTGAAACTTTTTATTGTGCAAATGACATTCAACTCAACCAGATAGGTTGAATGACTTGCCCAAAGTCATTGAAAGGGGGGCAGTGGAAGTGAGAACTAAAACTTCTTTTATAATTTCAACTATTTCCTCATGCTTCTACTCTTTTAAGACTATACACAATGACAGTGAACAAGATCAGTACATGCACAGATTGCATAAGTAGGCCCATCACTTTCTCTTGCTTCACAAAGTGATTTTACTTAGCTCAAGGAAACACAGGTACAAGCTGTCCCTCTTAATATTCTTGTAGTCCAAACGTCACCATTCCTACTCCTGAAAAGCAACACTTAAAAATTTTTTTACGAGGTCATCTTCTTGTCTACATTTTCTCACAGCCCTCTTTTGAGGATATCTCAATATCTCACAACCAACATTTAAGCTCACAGAGAAACAAACCTTCTAAAGTTTAAATATTGATTACTTTGAAATTCTCTTTGATCTTGTCAATTGAATTAAATAATCAGGCATTAATTGAAGAGCAGTTTTATGATGATGTTGCTTCACAGTGACAAACTGGCAGATCTCCTCCAACCTCAAACATGGAGACAAAGTCACACACACAAGGGAAGCAACCATGTGAAAAATCATCTACAAGCAGCAAAGGAATGCCAACAATAGCTGGCAGAAACTAGAAGCTAGAAGAGTCATGAAACAATTTATCTTTCAAGAGCCATCAGAAGGGTTAGACATGGACAATACCCTAACTAAGACTACTTATTAACTTCCAGAACTGAGACAATAAACCCTCATTCTTTAAAGCCAACCACTTTGTGAGACTTTGTTATCACAGTCCTAGGAAACTAAGACAACCAACACTTGGAATCATCTGTTCTTTTAATGTTATCCATTCTATATGTTGCATTGTGGTTTCCTTGTTAATTAATGAAGCTTATCACCTTTTTTTTTTTTTTCCTGGCAATTAAAAGTTCATATTTTTAAAATTACCTATAAGTCATTTCAAAATACTTATGAGTACCATAAATCAGGATAAAACTAGCATCCACACCATAGACTGGGACAGAATTACATTATATGATGCAATAAAAATCATGCCCTCTAGCAGAGTTAGAGCTCAATTAATACTACATATTATTGTCAGTACTTCTGTGTGATAAAAAGAATATTCTCAAAACTATCTTTGTTTCTGAATATCCCATTTGAAGTTGAAATCCAGCAGCATTATAGAGTGTAAACAAACAAAATAAAATATGAATCCCTTTGATAGGATGAATAGGAAAAAAGGCACTGTAACAGAGATAAACTAATCAAAGTAAATTCAGAATCTACATTATTTTCATTTCAAATGAACAATTCCACTACTGTTGGGTCAATTCTAACTCATAGTGACCCTATAGGACAGAGTAGAACTGACCATAGAGATTCCAAGGCTGTAAATCTTTATGGAAGCACACTGACACATTTTTCTCCCTCCGAGTGGCTAGTAGGTTTGAACTGCTAACCTTTAGGTTAGCAGCCAAGCACTTTAACCACTGTGTTTCAGGGTCATAATACCACCTTAAAAATCAAAGTATAGTCACCCAAACCCTCCCTCCCCAAAAAAAAAAATCAAAACCAAAACCAAACCAAAGAGAGCACTGCTGGCATAGTGCCTAAGGCATATGACTGCTAACCAGAAGGCTGGTGGTTCAAACCTACCAGCCACTCCTCAGAAGGAAGACTGGGCAACCTACTTTTGTAGAGACACCACCTCAGAAACCCAAGGAGGAGTCACTAGTCAGAACCAACTCGATGGCAGAATGGAATAGAACCACCCCATACAGTTTCCAGGGAGATCTGGTAGCATAGTGCCTAAGGCACTGGACTGCTAACCAGTGGGCTGGCGGTTCAAACCCACCGGCCACTCCTTGGAAGGAAGATGGGGCAATCTACTTCCGTAGTGATGTTGTTGTTGTTGTTGTTATTTGTGATACTGCCTGGGAAACCCAATGAGGGGTCGCTATGAGTCGGTTCCAACTCAAGGGCACATAACAACAACAACAACATAGGGTTTCCAAGGCTGTAACTTTTTACTGAAACAGACTATCTCAGCCATCTCCTCTGAAGTGGCTGGTGAAATCGAACGGCTGACCTTTTGGTTAGCAACCCAATGCTTTAACCACAGTGCCTATCATCAAAAGAATTACACTCAAATAAGGATTCTTTAACAACTTGCATGCACATTAAGATTTGATTATTGGCACAGCTCATTGAACTAAATATTTTCAAATGTAGCCTGTATTTAATGTTCTTTGAAGATGCATAAAATGCATTTGATTATATTCAGTGCAATTCATTTAAAGCTGATTTTCACAATTATCACCAGTAGGTAACAGTTAAGTCATTAAAAGAAGTCTGATCTGAATTAGGACCAACCTAACACATAAATGGAAGAGACCGAAAGGAACATCGTGAAATGTTAGCACAAGAAATTAATGTCTGATCTCAACCTTAAATGATGGGTGGGATTTATTGAGACTAGAGACAAGGAGGACATATCAAATCATAAAAAAAATTATAACAAAAGAAATAGCAAAATAATCTGCATGTATGTCACCCAAAAATCCAAACCCACTGCCATCAAGTTGATTCTGACTCAGAGTGACCCCCATTGGGTTTCCAAGGCTGTAAATCTTTACAGAAGTAGATTGTCTCATCTTCCTCCCATGGAGCAGTTGGTGGGTTTGAACTGCCTATCTCTGGTTAGCAGCCAAATGCCTTATCCACTACACCACTGGAGCTCCTTAAGTATGTCACAAGGTCCAGAAATATGGATGTTGCTGCTGTTGTTAGTTGCCATCGAGTTACTTTTGACTCATAAAGACCTTATGTATAACAGAATAAAATGTTAACTGATCCTGCACTATCTTATAATTTTTGATATGTTTAAGCTCAATGTTTCAGCCACTGTGTCAATCAATCTCATTAAAAGTCTCCCTCTTTTTCAATGACCCTCTGTCAAGCATGAAGTCTTCTTCCAGGGATTGTCCCTCCTGATGATGTGTCTGGATGATGTGTCCAAAGTGAGCAAATAAAGTCTACCATTGTCATATTTAAGGAGTATGTCCTCCAAGATTGATTTGTTAGTTCTTCTCACAGTCCATGGCCTACTCAAAATTTTTCACAAACACCACGATTCAAATGTCAATTCTTCTTTAATCTTCCTTTTTTATTGTCCATCATTCACATGCATATAAGGTGATTGAAAACGACATGGCTTGAGTCAGGTACATCTTCACCATCAAAGCAACATATTTGCTTTTGAAGATATTGAAGAAATTTGCTGCAGATTTTCCTAATGCAATATGCCATTTGATTTCTTCATTTCTTCACTGCTGCTTCCATAGGTGTTGATTATTGATTGGGTGAGGAATTTGTCCACTAACACACATGGGGTCACTCTGAGTCAGAATCCACTCGATAGCAACATTTTATTTTGTTTGGTTTTGTTTTTTAAGAAATATGGATGTATGCTGGGTAAATAGAAGGATGTAGGCTACAAAGATATAAAGGGTCTTGATTTTGATGAACCTTGACTATCATGATAAACTTATTTCTGTAGTCTTAGGGGATTTGTGGAATGATTATAAACTAGGAAATGACATATCTACTTTCAGGGAAAATACCTTTAGAAACCTTGAAAAGAATGAATGAGTGATAATGGTATTGGGAAAGACAGGTTCCTGAAGACTTTTGCAAGAGAGGAATCGATATATGATGAAAGTTTGACCATAGCTGGTAACTGAGAAAAGGCCAAGGAGGTGATAGATTTGAAATATATGTTTGAAACAGACTCGATAAGACTTGATGACCTATTGAGTGAGAAGAATTGTAGAAGTCAAAGATGATGTTGAGGATTCTAGGTTGTTAGTGGTATTTTCTAATTATAGAAAGTATTAACAGGTCTAGATGGTGATCAAACTTGGGAAGAAGATGATGAATTTAGTTTGAGACATTTTGATATTGAAAGCTGAATTAATTTGCATTTGTTAACATAATGAAGATAGTAATTAAAACTAATGGAAAATCAAAGGTAGAAGCAATCTCAACTATGCCAGAAGCGTTCGTGGAAGAAAAGAAAAACTAGAGAAGGGAGTAGAAAAATAAATATAATAACTGCAGGGTAAATTTATGAGACAAACAAGTTTGGAAAATGAAATGCTAAATTGACATTCTGCACATATGATTGCAAAAATGGCATGGAGGCCACATGTTCTGACCTCCTCTAACCCTACAAGGGGAAGGCAGGATTACCACCAGTAACCCAAGGCCTATTACTGCAAGGCCAGACATGCTGCCTCCCTCCAGCCCTTTCACCAAC
>NW_006922154.1:952229-963531 GCF_000298275.1 Orycteropus afer afer | reverse complement strand
GAGAGAGAGTGGGAACCTCCCAGAACATTGTATTGTGCCACGCCCAACAGAAATAACCCAGGTGGATGACTTTAAAATCAGGATCTCCTCAGTTGCTAATAGCAATTCCCACCTTGGAGTTTACAAAGACTTATGGGTAGAAAAGCCACACTAAGTAATTTACTACACCACAATGATATAATTTATGATAGAACACCAAAACATGATTTGATACATAGATTTTTTAACCTAGAATTCTCCTTCTCCACATCTTCATTCAAACCTAATCTGAGTGCAGAATAATCAGCACCACAATGAGAAAGTAATTAAGAGATAGCATAGTAATTAACCTACATCCAGATTTTTTTGATACTCTTAAAATCAGAGAAAAGGATCTTTTTTGTTGTATTTTTAAATGATTACTTTGATAATAAAGTTTATATTACTATAATTAACTCATTGAAGCCATATTTAATAAATTCTTGCCATGTTTCAAGCACTAGTCAAATACTGGAATACACCAATGCACAAAATGAACCCTAAATCCCATCTTCCTCAACATTTTCTTAATGGTTATCCAAAACATAAGATTATCCCTCAAAATTCACAGCACCTTCTCTGTATACTTGCTTCCCCAATCTCATCCAAATCAGCTACAGCTAAACGTTCCTATGATTGAAGTACGAAATTTACATTAGGCTTGGTATTTGCAGTGTCCCGAGAGATACGTGTCTCTAATAGAGACAAGTGGAAATGGTGATATCAGCATAACTCTGCTAACTGTGAAATGCTAAATAAACATTTAATATGTCTACTGTAATTCACTAGATGAAGCCCAAATTTTATGAATAGATATTAATCCACATTCACAACTGTTCTAATTTTTGACATCATAGAGCTTTTGACATTGCACAGTTCACTTTCCCAGAAAGGACAGTGAGTCCTTAAAATAATTAACTAGCCTTTGAGTGAACTAGCTCTGCTGTCACTATTGCAATTTGGATGTACTCATTGTGTTAATAGCTGTTGGCTCATTTTTGCATCATTACTTCCATCTTTTAAAAATGATCTTGTTCTCAAGGGTCTATTTTGTGAAAAGATAAAACACATATTTTAAATAAATCCTCCTGATGTCTTTTTGACTATTATTTCCACTCAGAATTTGATTCTATAATTCCATATCATTAAATCATAAAATAGTAGCTACTGAGAACACTTCATCATAGTAAAAACTCCCTTATATAACATTGGCTAACACTGTTAAAACTGGCTGATATTATTATCTCAGTCCCAAAAATGTTTCCAGTATTCAATATAAATATAAACTTTTCCTCAACTGGTTATTGAAAACTAAAATGTTTACTACCAACATGTTAGTAAAATCATTTTCAGACCTGTTTTTATCCTATATGAACTATAGCCTCTGCGTGTAATAAATCTTGCTTTGATTGCATATTATCACTTATCATTTTGCTGCTTTGATTAACACAATTCTTCACTTCAATGAGGTAAGTTTCAGTAAGACATCAAGACTCACAGATGTACAACTTAACTGAAATACTAAAATTCCACTGAAATATACCAAGAAGTTTTCAAAAGAGTTATCTGGGAGAAATCCAGAATTTAGGAAGATCTTCTCACCTTGAATGAACATCATTTTTTTGCAATGAGGATCTATTCCATTATACTAATAGTTTTTATAAATGTTAGATACATGTGTTTTTCATCAGAGAGAACATTAAAAAAAAAAAAAAAAAAAAAAACTCACTGCCTTTGAGTTGATTCTGACTAATAGCAACCTCCTTTGGGTTTCTGAGGTGGTAAATCACTATGGAAGTAGATTGCCCAGTCGTCTTTCTGCAGAGTGGCTGGTGGATTTGAATCACCAGCCTTCTGGCTAGCAGTCAAATGCCTTAGGCAGTAAACCACCATGCTCTCCGAGAGAACATAAGGAATGATAAATATCTCTAAGAATCCTGAAGAAGCATGTTTTAAATGAAACAATCCACGTGGAGAGAAAAATAAGGAAAGGAAAGAATAAATTTTCACTTTTTCCTACTCTGACTAGTTTCTCTTGAAATAAATCCAGTAGTGGAAATCATAAAATAAAATCACAAATAAGATAGCTTGCTAAAATTATTATGCATGAAAAACTTCCTCTACAGTGTGTTCCAAGATGAAAGTAATTTATATCCATATTTCAATATTTGTCATATATTTCACTAGATAATTTGTTCCATTCCATTATGTATTCTACAACCTTCAAATTAAATCTTGAATCTATACACTGTATCTCCAAGATTTTGTTTGTAGTTTTAGCTTAACTTTACAAAACATTATGCTTTGTATACATTTTTTATTTTTAACACTGCACCATATATATCTTTATAGGCACATAATGTCTGGGTGTGATCACTGCAGAAAAAACACTCCATGGTCTTTGGCTAAAGAAATGGCACACAGAGTTGATTTCTCATTCTACTGAAGGTCAAAGTTGATTTCTTGCTCTACTGAAGGTCAAAGTTGATTTCTCTCTCTACTGGAGGGCAAAGTAGATTTCTTACATTGCTGAAGTTTTAATTTATTTCATACTTGACTGAAGACTGCAAGCTGTAAACAAACGTCTTTAAAAATAAACCAGCAAGATTGTGGTGGAGATGAACGGCACTGTGTTATCTCATTAAGAGAAAGTCAATCCCATGACGAGCTTCCACAGTTTTTAAAAACAAGTTGTTGGCATGTGTTTTTTAAAATGTCTGAAAAATAATTGATGCATGTACATTTTGACAATGCCTTTGGATTTTAAGAGTAAGCTAAAACCACCCTGCTAGTGTAAACAAGCATGTTGGTTGACTGAAGATATCGGGAAGGTGTTTGACAGTTCGTGGCTCCCGGAAAACCTCCAGACTGGGAGGTATAGGTCAGCAGCAATCCAGTTATTTGTTTCAGTAGCACACATCACTGTGGAAGTTCGTAGGCTTTCAGCTGGGGAAGGAAGATGGAAGGAGACGCTTTTATTACTTTGCTTCTGAAACCTAAAATGTTGCACTTGGCTTGTGTTGTTCAAAATTCTAAATTCTGTTGTTAATAGTCCGAAACTTCCAGACTTGCTATTTCCAAGAGTGTGGAAGCCAAAGCAGGAAACCCATAAAACTAAACTGTAACTAAAAAAGAATGACTTTGGAATGAATTATTTTCTTCCAACAAGATGTAAAATATTAAAGGAAATAATAAGATTTATATACCAAGACAATGTCTTCAGTTTTTAACATGCTACATAAATAGGTAAAATTCAGCAAGTGGATTGTATATGCACTATTTTAAAAGTTTTAACTAAATAATTCATAAGTCAAAAAATACTTGTTTTTTGAAAATGATATTTTTTATACAAAATTCCACAATGCCATTTGAATCTCTTTTTATATTGGCTTTCTTGTTGTTGTTTGCCGTCGAGTCGGTCCCGACTCATAGCGACCCGTCCTTGGGTTTCCGAGGCAGTATCACTATGGAAGTAGATTGCCCAACCTTCCTTCCGAGGAATGGCTGGTGGATTTGAACCACCAGCCTACTGGTTAGCAGTCACGTGCCTTAGGCACTAGCTACCAGAGCTTTCTTATTATGGTCTAAAGATCCCAAGTCTTTTATAGATATTAGAGACAAGTAAGTTTGTAATCATTCTATGTTAAAATTTAAGAACCAGCTCTTTTCTTTATTTACAGTAGAGATAATTTTTTTTTGCATGTCCACTAAGTGCTAGGTAATGAGTTGTAAAAATACATGTCAGAATTTCTTCCTTATAGTCATGTCAGAAAATGAGTACATATAAAATAAATAATGTTACAAGGTAGGATGTAATAGTGGTACAGAATTATTTACTATGAAAATTTAAGGGAGAGAGCTTTCTTGAGTTTGGGCAGTGGAAGGGTGATCACAGGAAGGTAGAGAAGGACTTGAGGGGCATTGGTGGCTCAGTGACAGAATTTTTGTATCTCAAGCAGGAGACTTGGATTCACTTCCTGGACAACACACCACATGTGCAGCCACCTCCCACCTGTCAATGGAAGCTAGTGTGTTGCTAGGATACTGAAGAGGTTTCAGCAGAGCCTCCAGACTATGACAGACTAAGAAGAAAGGCTCATTGATCTATTTCAAAAAAATCAGCCAAAGAAAACCCGAGAGATCAAAGCAGCTACCTGCAACCTATCATGGGAATGGCCCTATACTGGAAGCATTTCATTTCATGGTGTACAGTCTCCCATGAGTTGGGGCCAACTAGAAGAAAGCTAACAATAACAATAACAGAGAATGAATTAGCCTGTTAAAGTGGAAAAGAAATCATTCATTCACTCACCAAACATTTTTTGGTACCTTGTATATATAAGGAAAAGAGTTCTGGTGGAGTAACAAGTAAGGCATTTGACTACTAACCAGAAGGTTGGTGGTTCAAACCCACCAGCTTCTCTGCAGGAGGAAGATGAGGCACTCTACTTCCATAAAGGTTACAGCCTTGGAAATCCAGTGGCGGTCACTGTAAGCCAGAATCGAATAGATGTCAGTGGGTATTTTAAGGAGCTCTGGTGGTATAGTGGTTAAGGCATTTAGCTGCTAACCAAAAGGTCAGCAGTTCAAACCCATCAGCTGCTCTGCAGAAGAAAGATGAGCCAGTCTTCTTCCTTGAAGATTTATAACCTTGGAAATCCAATTTGGGTCACTATAAGTCAGAATGAACTCAAGGTTGTGAGTGTTTGAATGATAGCCAAGGAAATCCACAATATGCTATAGGAACAATGGAAAATAACTCTTGGCATGAAAACACATAGACTTTGGTAGATTCTTCAGTTATCTGTTGTCGTAATAATGCTGCCTCACAATAATCATAAATTTTCAGTCATGTACATGGGTAAACATTTATTTAGTTCATGAGTTTGTGGTTGCAGCTCATCCAAACTTGACTCAGTTGCTCTCAGCTGGGCTGTTCATATGTCTGGGATCAGCTATGGGTTGGCAAAACCACTCTGCTGATCTTGGCAGGGCTCATTCATAGGGATGGATGTTGGCTGGCTGTTGGCTGATAACTTTAGCTGAGATGACTGGGGCATATTTCATCTTTCAGGAGTGTAGGTATATTCTAATGGCTTTGGAAGGAGCAAGACTGAGAACATGCTGAATTGCACAAGAGCTTAGCAGGTTTCTGTTTGTCACTTTCACTAGCATGTCAAAGCAAGTCACATTCTCAAGCTCAGAGTCAGAATATAGTAGTCAGAGGCAGCTCTGAAGAATGACCTGGAGATCTGCTTCCAAAAGATCACAGCTGTGAAAAGTCTAAGAAGTTCAGTTCTACTCCAACACACATGGGATCACCATGAGTTGGGATCAACTGAAGGGCAAGTGGACAACATAAGATTACAAGGCAAAAGTCATGGATACTGTCCTAGTTCTCTAGTACTGCTACAACAGAAACACCATAAGTGGATGGCTTTAACAAACAGAAATTTATTCTTTTTCAGTTTAGGCATGGTGGTAGTTATGTTTGTGTGTCAGCTTGGCTGGGCCTGGTTGAGTGGCTGGGCAGCTGGTGGTAGTTATTCCCCATGATAAGACTGGCAATTACCTCCATGGTGGGATCTACCACAAGCAGCTGAGTAGCTGCCTTTGGGACATGGTCTGCTTCCTGTATATAAGGAGAAGCCTTGGGAATAGTCTCTAGCTTATGGCATGCATGGACCCTGCATGTAGCCGTGTGGTTGTTCAGAAGCCTGCCATGCTCTGCTGACCTTGGGACTTACAATGAACTTGAATTGATGGCCTGCTTTGTGGTTTGGTAACATCAGGACTGTGCCATTTTATTTGTCGACTTTGGGCTTGTCAGCCTCAGCAGCCAGTAGCTGCCTGAGTGAAGAGATGCCTCTAGCTTCCATGGGCCAGGAGCTAGAAGCAGAGCTGAAGCCCAAAGTCGAGGGGCTTTCCCCCAGCCCCTAGAGTCTGGCACTTGGAACTTGGACTTCTGGTCTCTTGAACTATAAGAGAATAAACTCCTGTTTGTCAAGGCCATCCCATTTGTGGTGTATTCTTGTCAGAGTGGCACTAGTTAACCAGAACAGGAAGCTAGAAGTCTGAGTGCAGAGTGGCAGCTCTAGGGAACAACTATGCTACAAGTCCCAGTTCAGAGTGATGGCTTTAAGGGCTAGGTGGAAGCCCCTCAACTTCAGCTTTGCCTTCCAGACCCACTGGGGCAAGCTGAAACCTTCTCCTGACTCATGCAGCTGCAGGGGATGGACAATTCCAGATTGGCAGACAATATAGCAGAGTGTTGATTGTTGGCTCATAGGCTGCAAAGGCAACAATCTCAAGATCAGCAAGCAACACAGCAGGCCATTGGATCAAATCTGGAAACTGGAGATGATGACAGGCCAAATGCAAGAGCAAAAAGCCAGTGACCTTTCCCAAACTCTTCCATATATAGTGGAAGCAGGCCACACCCTGAGGGCAACTCCTGTTGAACTGATTAGGTGCTCATAGCAGATTCTACTACAGAAGTGATTACACCACATCCAGGCTCATTATGGGGAATAACTGCATCACAACTGCCAAGCCACTCAAAATCACAGCCCAGCCAAGTTGACACACAGCCTTAACTACCAAAGATACTAAAAATGTGGGCCATCAATATATTCATTTCACCAAAAACCACTGTCATCACATCAATTCTAACTCATAGCAACCCTTTAGGACAAAGTAGAACTGCCCCATAGGGTTTCCAAGGCTGTAACTCTTCATGGACTCAAACTGCTTCATCTTTCTCTTGAGGAGTGGCTTCTGGGTTTGGACTGCTGACCTTTTGGTGAGCAGCTGAATGCTTTAATCCCTGAACCACCAGAATGTGTGAAATAAGAACTGTAAGCTTTGGATGCAAAAGGAAGGGCACATTCCCTTGGGAAGTAAGAGCACAACCAGGATAAATTTAAGATATAGTAGACACATGGAAAAAAAAAAAAAAAAAAGAAAGAAAGAAATAGCTTTGAATAACCTCTTAAAGAAAAGGTTAGATGAGAAATAATAGAGAAAAGACATAGACATAGAAAAATAGTAAGTAGACTGGGAGACAAAATGAGCACCAATTTGACCTACCTTGGGTAGGTAAGTACTTAGAAGCAAAATTCTAACAGAAGTTCAAGTGGGGGTCTTATTTGCTTTGAATATTTAACTAAGAAGTTTAAAATTTATCCTGTTGGTACTAAGGAGACTCAAAATTGCAAAAAGATGCATGTAGTTCCCCAGGACAGCTAGCATCCAATATGGAACTTGTGTTACCCTATAGACTTGCTATGAACTGTTCCTAAAGTAGGAGCCCTGGTGGCACATTGGTTAAGCACTCAACAGTTAACCAAGTAGTTGGCAGTTTGAACCCACTAGCTGCTCCCTAAGAGAAAGATTACAGCCTTGGAAACCCTATGAGGTAGTTATACTCTGTCTTACAGAAAAACTATGAGTTGAAATCCACCATTCATCTGCCAGTTTGTCATATTGTGGAGTTTGCATATTGCTGTGAAGTTGGAGGCTGTGCCACCTGTATTTCAAACACCAGAAGGGCCACTCATGGTGGACAGGTTTCAGCAGATCTTCCAGACTAAGACAGAATTGGAAGAAGGAAAGAACCACCCACTTCTCAAAGAATTGGACAGTGAAAACCTTATTCATAGCAGTGAAATGCTGTCTGATATATTACTGCAAGACTTTATGAATAGTGCTGAAACATTGTCTGATATACTGCCACAAGATGAGCCCCTCAGGATGGAAGGCACTCAAAATATGACTGGAAAAGAGCTGCTTCCTCAGAGTACAGTCGACTTTAATGACATGGATGGAGTAAAGCCTTTGGGACCTTCATTTGCTGATGTGGCACAACTCAAAATGGTAAAAAACTGCTGCAAAAATCCATTAATAATGGAAACATGGATTGTATGAAGTATGAATCTAGGAAAACTAGAAGTTGTCAAAAATGAAATAGAATGCATGAAAATCAATATCCTAGGCACTAGTGAGCTGAAATGAACTGGTTTTGGCCATTTTGAATCAGAGACCATATGATCTACAAATGCTAGGAATGACAAATTGAAGAGGAATGGTATGACATTCATCATCACAAAAAATGTTTCAAGATCTATCGTGAAGTACAATGTTGTCAGTAATAGGATAATATCTGTATGGCTACAAGGAAGACCAGTTAACAGTATTATTATTCAAATTTATTCACCAACCACTAAAGCTAAAGATGAGGAAACTGGTGTTTTTTTTTTTTTTTTTTTTTTTTTACCAACTTCTGCGGTCAGAAATTGACCAAACATTCAATCAAGATTTATTGATTATTTCTAGTGATTGGAATATGAAAGTTGGAAACAAAGAAGAATCACTGACAGTTGGAAAATACAGCCTTGTTGATGGAACTAATGTTGGAGATCACATGATAGAATTTATGAGACCAACAATTTAGTCATCGCAAATACCTTTCTTTCAACAACATAAACAGTGACAATACATGTGGATCTAGCCAGATGGAATACACAGGAATCAGATTGACCCACATTTGTAAAAAGAGGCCATGGAGAAGCACAATATCTTTAGCCAAAACAAGGACAGGAGCTGACTGTGGAACAGACCATTAACTGCTCATATGCAAGTTCAAGGTGAAGCTGAAGACAACTAAAATAAGTCAATGAGAGCCAAAATATGACCTTGATTATATCCCTGCTGAATTTAGAGACTATCTGAAGAATAAATATGATGCATTGAACACCAGTGACCGAAAACTGGACGAATTGTGGGATGACATCAAGAACATCATATATAAAGACAGCAAAAGGTCATTAAAAAAGACTGGAAAGAAAGAAAAGACCAAAATGGATGTCAGAAGAGACTCTGAAACTTATTCTTGAATGGAGAGTAACTAAAGCAAATGGAAGACATGACAAAATAAAAGAGCTGAATAGAAGATTTCAAAGAGTAGCTCAAGAAGATAAAGTCAATTATTATAATGTAATGTACATTATGCACATTATAAAACCAAAACAAAAAGGGAAATACACATTCAGCATTTCTCAAACTGAAAGACCTGAAGAAAAAATTCAAACCTCAAGTTGCAATATTAAAATATTCTATGGGCAAAATATCAAATGATGCAGGAAGCATCAAAAGAGGATGGAAGGAATATACAGAGCCACTGTATAAAAAAAAAAAAAGGGGGGTCAATGTTCATCCATTTCAGGAGGTGGCATGTGATCAAGACCTTATGGTATTGAAGGAAGAAGTTGAAGCTGCACTGAAGGAATTAGCAAAAAATAATGCTACAGGATTTGAGGGAACACCCACTGTGATGTTTCAACAAATGGATGGTGCATTGGAGGCATTTACTTGTCTATGTCGAGAAATTTGGAAGACAGCTACCTGGCCAATTGACTGGAAGAGATCCATATTTGTACCCATTCCAAAGAAAAGTGATCTAACAGAATGTGGAAATTATTGAACGATATCATTATTATCACACACAAGTAAAATTTTGCTTAGGATAAGTCAAAAATGATTGCAGCAGTATACTGACAGGACACTTTCAGAAATGCAAGCTGGATTCAGAAGAGGATGTTGAATGAGGGATATCATTACTAATGTCAGATGGATCTTGGCTGAAAGCCAAGAATACCAGAAAGATGCTTAGTTGTGTTTTAATCACTACGCTAAAAACATTTGATTGTGTGGATCATAGCAAATTATGGATAACTTTGAGAAGAATGGGAATTCCAGAACACTTAACTGTGCTCATGAGGAACCTGTACATGGGCCAGGGGCTGTTGTTCAAACAGAACAAGGGGATACTGCACGGTTTAAAATCAGGAAGGGAGTGCACCAGGGTTATATCCTTTCACCATAATTATTCAATCTGTATGCTGATCAAATAATCCGAGAAGCTGGACTATACAAAGAAGAACACTTCATCAGGATTGGAGGAATACTCATCAACAACTTGCAATATGCAGATGACACAACCTTGGTTCCTGGAACTGAAGATGACTTGAAGCACTTACTGATGAAGATTAAAGACTGCAGTATGGATTATACTTCAACATAAAGAAAATGAAAATGGGCCAATAATCAGTATCACAATAAATGGAGAAAAGATTGAAGTTATCAAAGTTTTCACATTACTAGGCTTCACAATCAACACAAATGGAAGCAGCAGTCAAGAAATCAGATCATATGTTGCACTGGGCAAATCTTTTGCAAAAGACCTCTTTCAAGTTGTTGAAGAGCAAAAATATCTCTTTGAAAGATAAGATGCACCTAACTCAAGCCATGGTATTTTCAATTGTGAAACCTGGACAATGAATAAGGTAGACTGAAGAAGAGTTGATGCTTTTGAGTTGTGGTGTTGGTGAAGAATACTGAAAGTACCATGGATTGCAAGAAGAACTAACAAATCTATCCTGGGAGAAGTGCAGCTCTTCAGAAGCAAGAATGGCCAGACTTCATCTCACCTACTTTGGTCATGTCAGAAGGGACCATTTCCTGGAGAAGGATATCATGCTTGGTAAAGTGGAGTGTCTGTGAAGAAGGGGAAGGCCCTCAAGGAGATGGACTGATACAGTAGCTGCAACAATGGGCTCAGGTACAGCGAGGGTTGTGAGGCTGGTGCAGAACTGGGCATTGTTTTGTTCTGTTGTACATAAGGTCGTTATGAGTCAGAATCAATTCAAACCTAATAAGAACAACAGTATGAGTTGGAATCGACTTGATGTCAATGGTTTTTGGGTGGGTTTTTTGTTTTTGTTTTTTACTTTTTATGCCTAAAGTAGCAGAGTCCCTGAGTGGTGCAATCAGTTAAGTGCTCATGCACACATACATTAGCGTAAATGTTGGTGGTTCAATCCCACTCAGAAATACCATGGAAGTTTGGCCTGGTAATTTGCTTCTGAAAGACTACAGCAATGGAAAACCTTTGGAGCCATTCTACTCTGTGTACCTGGGTCACCAAAGTACAAATGCTCTCATATCCTAACCAAATGGTTGGAGGTTTGAGTGTACCTCCAGTGTTTGGGAAGAAAAATCTAGTGATCCACTTCCAAGAAATCAGTCATTGAAAACCCTATGGAGCACAGTTCTACTCTGACACAAATCAATTAGAGTCACCTCAACAGCGACTGGTTTTCACTAGTATGCTCAAAGTATTTATTATACCTAGCAAGAACACCACCAATGGGGTAAGAAGTGTTAAGGAGTAAATGGAAGCTGATCCTTGGAATTTTAGAAAGACTGAACATGAATTCTAAAGTAA
>NW_006922154.1:951257-951788 GCF_000298275.1 Orycteropus afer afer | reverse complement strand
TTAATGATTTTGAGTTTTGTTCCACATTGTTCTCTCACTCTTCCTACATAGATCCCCCTCCGAGTGGTTGACCACCTGGTACTTCTGGTCTCATAGTCATGTAGGCTGAGGATCATATGATCCCATGATGTACCAATTGCTTTGACTAATTATTTCCAGGTGTCATTGGTTTTCTTCATTCTTCTTCGCTCTGGGCAAAGAGAGACTTATAGTTGCCTCTAGATGGCTGCTTGCAAGCTTTAAAGGTCCCAGTCGCTATTCGCCAAAGTAGGATGTGGAACAATGTTTTTGTGTAGTATATTATGCCAATTGAGCTTGGTGTCTCTGCATGGTCCCGAGCCCACAGGTCCAACTATTTGCTCCTTCTAGGTAGCTGGCTATGGCCAAGAAGTGAATACAACCTTGCACCTTGTCAGCTCTACTATGCACCTAGGAATTCTTACAGAACATAGAAATACAGTTGTAGAAACATTGTGTCAACATTATACATGGTCTTGGGCACACTGCCCCCCTGCATATTGTTGTTGTTAT
>NW_006922154.1:949654-950733 GCF_000298275.1 Orycteropus afer afer | reverse complement strand
TTTTTACAGTAACAGACTAATACAATATTTATAAAATAAGTTGTTGTTCATTCTTGTACTGACACTGTGGTTTTAAGATAAGATAGTCTCACTTCTGGAATGCACAATCTGGTATATGCAGGGAACAACAGAGAAATAATTAAAATATGTTATGGTAATTTTATATGGTAGTAGTATATATAGAGTTTTGGGAATAAAAGAAATCTTGTGAGATTAAAGTTTTAGTTAACCACATTATAATGTCATTTGTACTTATTCTAGGACACAATTCTGTTTCTAGTCACTTCTGGGCCTCATAACCTATTTTCAATGCTAAGTGTCTACAACACTTTGTCAGAGGGCTCTCTCCAAAGCTGCTGTTGTGGTTTCTGCTCCTTGTCCACGTACATGGCAATGTGGAAATGACAGATAACATCCCTCATGAGCAGCCCTCATCAATGACAGAGAACTGGTGTAAATACCTGTGCTCTCTTGCCTGCCCCTCAAATGTATTCTCTTAGCACTGGCTGAAACCATGCATGTGTCTATATGTAAGTGATAGAAAGACCAGGAAACAGCCTACAGAAACGGAAAAGCCCCATTGCTCTATATGCTTATAAATTTTCTCCTAAGATTTTTAGGTCTTTTCTTTATCTTCACCAACAAATTTAGAATAATATCATATGTTGTGGTCAGTGATACTCCATTCTAGCCCATTCTGATAAAATTGAAGCATACTTAAAGCAACTAAAGATTTATTTTGAAAAATTACAATTCACTTTTTATTGCTTTTGTTGTCCAGGCATTACTGAAGTTAAGGAGGAATATGAAGCCTGAAGGAGAGGTATTAGATAGATGATAACGAAAAGGAGAGCCATTAGCATGAGTGAGAGACTGTTTACCATGAATTTTATTCATTTTTGATCCTTTCTTTTTCAGCCACTGGATTTTCAGGGAGAACCACAAATTCACTTTTACAAGGATGGTCTTAGATTCCACTTAGTAACACTATTATTTTATATTATTTATTTATTTTTTATTGTGATTTGGGTGAAGATTTACAGAGCAAATTCACTTTCCATACAGCAGTTCACATATAC
>NW_006922154.1:947380-948594 GCF_000298275.1 Orycteropus afer afer | reverse complement strand
ATTTCCTTCTATAGATAAACCTTTCCTTAACTTTTACAATAACAGACTAATACAATATTTGTCCTTTTGTGATTTACTTATTTCACTCAGTATAATGTCCTCCAAGTTCATCCATGTTATCCACATTGTGCAGTGTTTTACAGATTCTACATTATTCTTTAGTGAGTAGCACTATTATTTTTATAAAATTTTTGTGACATGATATTAATTTTTTCATCTCATATTAAAATTAGGTAAATGGAAATTAAATTAAAGGCAGGTCTATAACATGGACACATATGATAAAGTATAGTCACTGGTCATGACTGGAATGCAAAAGTTGGAAACAAAGAAGAACCTCTGGTAATTGGAAAATTTGGCCATGGTGACAGAAATAACACTGAAGATCGCATGATAGAATTTTGCAAGACCAAAGACTTATTCATTTCAAATACCTTTTTTAACAACACAAATGGTGACTATACATGTGGCATCACTAGATGGAGTACACAGGAATCAGATTGACTACTTCTATGGCAACAGGGGTTGGAAAAGCTCAATATCTTTAGCCAAAACAAGGCCAGGAGCTGATTGTGGAACAGACCATCAACCGCTCCTATGCAAGTTCAACTTGAAGTTGAAGACAATTAAAACAATTCCATGACAGGCAAAATATGATCTTGAATATATCCCTCCTGAATTTAGAGACCATCTAAAGAATAGGTTTAATGCATTGAACACTAATGACCGGAAACCAGAAGAATTGTGCGATGACATCAAGAATATCATCCACGAAGAAAGCCAGAGGTCATTAAACATACGAGAAAGAAAGACCAAAATGGATGTCAGAAGAGACTCTGAAATGTGCTCTTGAGCAAAGAATAGCTAAAGCAAATGGAAGTAATGACAAGATAAAAGAGTTGAACAGAAGATTTCAAAGAGCAGCTTGAGAAGAAAAAAATCAATGATTGTAAAAAAATGTGCCAAGAATTGGAGTTAAGAAACCAAAAGGGAAGAACACGCTTGGCATTTCTCAAGCTGAAAGAACTACGGAGAAAATTTAAGTATTGAATTGTGTGGTGTAGTAAATTACTTAGTGTGGCTTTTCTACCCATAAGTCTTTGTAAACTCCAAGGTGGGATTTTCTATGAGCAACTGAGGAGCTCCTGATTGCTGAAGTTGTCCACCTGGAGTATTTCTGTTGGGAGTGGCACAAAACAATGTTCTGGGAGGTG
>NW_006922154.1:945365-946959 GCF_000298275.1 Orycteropus afer afer | reverse complement strand
GCCACTGCAGAGAATTATCGAACCAAGAGGAGAGGTGGTGGGTGCTTTGGGAGGAACGGTTGGTGAACGGGCTGGAGGGAGGCAGCATGTCTGGCTCTGTAGGAATAGGCCTTGGGTTACCGCTGGTAATCCTGTCTTCCTCTTGTAGGATTAGAGGAGGTCAGAACATGTGGCCTCCTTGCCGTCTTAGCAAATTGCAATATTGAAAGATTCTATGGGCAAAATATTGAATGATGCAGGAAACATCAAAAGAAGAGGGAAGGAATACACAGAGTCACTGTATCAAAAAGAACTAGTCAATCTTCATCCATTTCAGGAAATGGCATATGTTCAAGAACCAGTGGTGTTGAAGGAAGAATTAGAAGCTGCACTGAAAGAATTGGTGAAGAACAAGGCTCCAGGAATTGAGGGAACTCCCACTGAGATTTCCAACAAATGGATGCCCCACTGGAGGCACTCACTCAGCTATGCCAAAAGATTTGGAAGGCAGCTACCTGGCCAAGTGAGTGGAAGAGATCCATATTTGTACCCATTCCAAAGAATGGTGATGCCACAGAATATAGAAATTATCAGATAATGTAATTAATATTCCATGCAAGTAAAACCTTACTGAAGATACTTCAAAAACAGTTACAGTAGTATATTGGCAGAGAACTTCCCAAAACGCAAGCTCGATTCAGAAGAGGATGTGGAACAAGGGATATCGTTGATGTTGTCCGAAGCATCTTGGCTCAAAGCAAAGAATACCAGAAAAATGTTTGTGTTTTATTGACTGTGAAAAAGCATTTGATTGTGTGGATCATAACAAATTGTGGATAACATTGAGAAGAAAGGGAGTTCTAGGACACTTGATTGTACTCATGAGGAACTTGTACATAGACTAGGAGGTTATTATTCAAACAGAACAAGAGGACACTGCATGGTTTAAAATCAAGAAGGGAGTGTGTCAGGCTTGTATCCTATCATCATACTTATTCAGTCTATATGCTGAGCAAGTAATCTAAGAAGTTGGACTATATGAAGAAGAATGTGGCATCAAGATTGGAGGAAGAATCATTAACAACCTGTGATACACTTATGACACAACTTTGCTTGCTAAAAGTGAGGATAACTTGAAACACTTACTGATGAAAATTGAAGAATACAGTCTGAAGTATAGATTACATCTCAATATAAAGAAATCAAAAATCTGCACAACTGGACCTATAAGCAGCATCACAATAAATGGAGAAAAGATTGAAGTTGTCAAAGACTTCACATTGCTTTGTCTTACAATCGACAGCAGTGGAAGCAGCAGTCAGGACATCAGATGACAGAGCACTGGGCAAATCAGCTACACAGGACCTCTTTCAAGTGCTGAAAAGCAAAGATGTCTCCTTGAGGACTATGGTGCTCCTGACAGAAGCCACGGTATTTTCAATCACCCTAATGGCTAAGGCACTTGACTGCTAACCAGAAGGCTGGCGGTTCAAACCCACCAGCCACTCCTCGGAAGGAAGATGGGGTAATCTACTTCTGTAGTGATACTGCCTCGGAAACCCAAGGAGGGGTCGCTATGAGTTGGGTCCGACTCGACGGCACATAACAACAACAA
>NW_006922154.1:932690-937832 GCF_000298275.1 Orycteropus afer afer | reverse complement strand
TCTGGTGAAGTTCACATGCAGAGCTGCCATTTGTGTTGTTGAAAAAAGGTGTTTGCAATGAACAAGTCATTGGTCTTGCAAAATTCTACCATGTGAGTTCCAGAATTACTTCTGTCACCAAGGCCAAATTTTCCAACCACTAATGATTCTTCCAGAGAGGAAGGCCAACACTTAATTCTTTCAGTAATCATGTGTGATGACACATACAAATTACTGTCATCCAGGAAGTTCACCTAAGCCTTAGCGTCCTGGGTTTTTATTGGGAGTCAGTCATATAGACATGGTTTTCCTCAGTGACTGACCTTAACTATTTAGTCTCCAACTTCCCCTGCCATCAGACTCAAATCAAACTCACTGCGGTCAAGTCTAACCTGATTCATAGCAACCCCTCCTTGGGTTTCCGAAGTTGTGTCACTATGAAAGTAGACTGCCCAACCTTCCTTCTGAGGAGTGGCTAGTAGGTTTGAACAACAGCTTTCTGGTGAGCAGTCAAATGCCTTAGGCACTATGCTACAACATGGCCCATGACCCCAGATAAGTAAAAGCAGGCATTCACCAAAAATCAAGTTGATCCAAAGCTCCAGACATACAATGACATTTTATCAGTCAGTATATCCAAGGGCTTGTAGGCTGTCTCCAGTAGCCATAGAGTGGTCATTCCTATCATTTAGAAAGTGAAGGGTTGGAACATCCAAAATCTACTGAGTTAACTTTTTACTGTGCAAATAGTATAGTCATACTTTGAAATTATATATAGCATTTAAAATTAATTAACTAAATGTATTTTTAGTTAGATCACACTATAGAACACTGAAGGAAAGAAGCAAATTGAAGAACGAGATGCATGTGGTAATTTGAATAATTGCTTGCCAAAAGATAACTACATCCTAATCCCGGACACCTTTGAATGTTACTTTATACACCAAAAATAGATTTTGTAGATGTGAGTAGGTTAAACCAAAAACCAAACCATGGAGTCAATCCCTGCTCATAGAAACCATATAGGACAGAGTAGAACTGCCAATAGTGTTTCCAAGGCTGTAAGTCTTTATTTCAGCAGACTGGCTCATCTTTTTCCCATGGAACAACTAATGGGTTCAAACTGCTGACTTTTTGGTCAAATGTTTTTACTACTGCACCACCAGAGCTCTTTGTGATTAAGTTAAGGATAGTAAAATGTGAAGATTACCTCCTACTATCTGGCTGGGCCTTAAATGCAATCACATATGTCCTTAGGAAAGAGAGGCAGAGGGAGATTGGAAACCTAACCAGAAAATGAGAAGGTAATGTGACTGAGATTGGAGAAATGCAACCATAAGCTAAGGAATGCCAGCAGCTAGCAGAAGATGGAAAAGGCAAGAAAAAGATTGTCCCCTAAGTCTCTGGAGGGAGCACAGGCCCACTAACACCCTGATTTCAGTCCGATACAAATGATTTCAGACTTCTTGCCTTCAGACTGTTGAAAAATAAATTTTTATCATTTTCAGAACCAAGTTTGTGGTAATTTGTTATAGTAATAACTGGAACTAATACGTGTGGTATTAATTATGGTATGATACATAATGTATTTACATGGTATTATTTATGTAATGATTATAAACCATTCGTTACTATGTACAAAAATAATATATCATCAGTATTTTTATTTAAAAGCAGACTACATGTACATTAATTCCATGATAGTCATCATCTCTGAAAAGGAGACAGGATAATGATCCAGGGAGGAAAACAAGGCCATTTAAATTTTATTGTTTTATTTATTTTTATTATTTTGATTTATTCAAACAAATTATAATTATACAAAATGTAAAGCAAACCAAAACAAACAAATCAAAAACCAAACCCACCGCCATCGAGTTGATTCTAACCCTTAGCAATCTTCATTGGGTTTCCAAGTCAGTATCCTTAAGGAAGTAGATTGCCCCATCTTCCTTCCATGGAATGACTGGTGGGTTTAAAATATAAGCTTGTTTAAATTCTGGGTGGTAAGTTCAATAATATTTGCTATATATTCATCTTTTTTGTATTATTTTTAAATTTTAAAAAAAATAGCATTAAAAATAAAAATAATTATGGTATCATTGTTTCTTCTTTCTACAATTGATGTCCAAGAAATCACTAAGGAGCAATTCCCAGCTCACTGCCTAAATGAATATACAACAACATTTGTGACTGTTGCCTTTGAAGATGTCTGCTTGCTGGAAGGTCTTATCACATGTCACAGGTTGCATGTCAGAGTAGAGGGGAGATATAATGAGATTTTGGTATTTTAACATTAATGCAGTGATTTCTTTCACATATAAATACATAACAGAACCAAAGATAAATAATCTTCACTGGCAACTGTGTTTATTTAACTCTCAATATCATTTCTGTAATCTGATCACATGTAGCTTTATCTGGTGGCTACTACTGTGTAAATACTTCAAATCACAGTGGCTTGAAACAACAGCCATCTGTTTTTACTCATGGGTCTATGGACCAGCAAGCAGGGCAGCTCTTTTAATCTTAGCTGGGCTTGTTCATGTGTCTTCTGTCAGATTTTTGGGTAGGCTGAGGACTGGCTGATCTAACATAGCCTCAGCAGAACAACTGGAATCCATCTAGTCCACATATCTCTCATCCTCCAGCAGTTAATCCAAGCATGTTTTTGTGGTAGTGGTAGGGATCCAACAAAGAAAGTGGAAATACCTAAGGGCTTTTTCAAGGTTTTTCTTAAGTCTAATCACATGGCCAATTCCTGAGTACTATCAAAGGGTATGGATTCTAGGAACTGTGAAAAATTAGGGTTAGTAATGAAGCCAATCTACCACTGTTGTTGTTGTTGTTGTTAGGTGCTGTCAAGTCATCTCTGACTCATACTGACCCTATGCATAGCAGAATGAAACACTGCCTGGTGTTGTGCCAGCCTCATGATCCTTGCTATATTTAAGTCCATCAATGCAGCCACTGTGTCAATCCATCACATTGAGGGCCTTCTTCTTCACTGACCCTCCACTTTACCAAGCATGATATCCTTCTCCAGGGAATGGTTCCTTTTGACAACATGACCAAAGTAGGTGAGATGAAGTGTGACCATTCTCACTTCCAAGGAGCATTCCAGCTGCACTTCTTCCAGGACAGATCTGTTAGTTCTTTCAGCAGTCCATGGTACTCCCAGTAGTCTTCTCCAACATCACAACTCAAAAGCATCAACTCTTCTTCAGCCTACCTTATTCATTGCCCAGCTCTCACATGCATTAAAAAGTGATTGAAAATACCACAGCTTGGGTTAAGTGCACCTTAGTCTTCATAGAGACATCTTTGCTCTTCATCACTTGGAAGAGGTCTTTTGCAGCAGATTTATCTAATGCAACATGTCATCTGATCTCTTGACTGGCTTCTATTGGTGTTGATTGTAGGATCAAGTAATACGAAGTCCTTCACAACTGTTTGTTAAGCTGTTTATTGGACCAGTTGTGAGGATTTTTATTTTCTTTATATTGAGATATAATCCATGTTGCAGACTGTAGTCTTTAATCTTCAACAGTAAGTGCTTCAAGTCATCCTCACTTTCAGCAAGCAAAGTTGTGTCATCTGCATATCACAGGTTATTAATCCTCCAATCCTGATGCCACTTTCTTCTTTGTTTAATCCAGCTTCTTGGATTATTTGCTCAACATACAAATTGAATAAGTATGGTGAAGGCTCTAGAGACAGGAAGGCAGGGACGAGGAGTGGCCCCAGGGACCTCAGGAGAGGCAGGATATCCAGGTGAAAAGGGCCAGAGGCAAGGCTAGGCCCCAAGCCCACTACAGCCAAGAAAGGGAGGGAGCAGTCAAGGACCACAAAGTGGTAGTTTCCAGGTAGGAATTAGGTAAGGGGAGGGTGCAGAGTTTCCCAATAGCTAAGGGAGACAAACTTGTCTTATCAGTTTGTCATCCTGTGGGGCTTGAACATTACTGTGAGGCTTAAGGCTGTGCCACTGGTGTTTCAGCCACCAGCAGAGTTACACATGGTATACAGATTTCAACACAACTTACAGACTAACACAAACTAGGAAGAAGGAGGAGGCCATCTGCTTCTCAAAAATTGGCCCGGGAAAACCTTATGAATAGCAAAGAAACACTGTCTGACACATTACTGGGCAACTTTATGAATAGCTAGGAAACATTTTCCAACACAGGGTAGGAAGATGAGCCTCTTGGGTCAGAAGGCACTCAAAATAGGACTGGGAAAGAGCTGTCTCATCAGAGTAGAACCAATGATATGGATAAAGTAAGTCTTTCAGGACCTCCATGTGCTGACATGGCATGACTCAAATTGAGGAGAAACAGCTGTAAACATTATTAATAATTGGAACATGGAATTACAAAATATGAATCTAGGAAAATTGGAAGTTGTCGAAAATGAAATGGAACAAATAAAGATTGATATCCCAGGCATTAATGAGCTGAAATGGACTGGTTTTGGCCATTTTGAATTCGACAATCATATGATCTACTATACTGGGAATGACAAATTGAAGAAAAATGGTGTGGTATTCATTGTCACAAAGACTGTTTCAAGATCTGTCCTGAAGTACAATGCTGTCAGTGATAGGATAATATCCATACACCTACAAGGAAGGCCAGTTAATACTACTATTACTCAAATTTATGCACCAACACCAAAACCAAAGATGAGGAAATTGAGGATTTTTATCAACTTCTGCAGTCAGAAATTAACTGAACATGCAATCAAGATGTGTTGTTTATCACTAGTGATAGGAATGCAAAAGTCGGAAACAAAGAAGAATCACCCGTAGTTGGAAAATTTGGCCTTGGTGACAGAAATAACACTGGAGATCACATGATAGAATTTTGCAAGTCCAATGACTTATTCATTGCAAATACCTTTTTTCAACAACACAAACAGTGGCTGTACATGTGGACTTCACCAGACGGAGTGCACAGGAATCAGATTGACTACATCTGTGGCAAGAGGCGATGGTAAAGCTCAATATCTTCAGCCAAAACCAGGCCAGGAGCTGATTGTGGAACAGACCATCAGCTGCTCATATGCAAGGTCAACTTGAAGTTGAAGACAATTAAAAGAAGTCCACAAGAGCCAAAATATGACCTTGAATATATCTCTCCTGAATTTAAAGATCATCTAAAGAAT
>NW_006922154.1:927199-932590 GCF_000298275.1 Orycteropus afer afer | reverse complement strand
AATCTACTTCTGTAGTGATACTGCCTCGGAAACCCAAGGAGGGGTCGCTATGAGTTGGGTCCGACTCGACGGCACATAACAACAACAACAACAACAACCACATTAATGTGAGAACTGGACAATGAATAAGGAGGACCAAGGAAGAGTTAATGCTTTTGAGCTGTGGTGCTGGCGAAGAATGCTGAAAGTACTATGGACTGCTGAAAGAACTAACAAATTTGTCCTAAAGGAAGTGCAGCCAGAATGCTCCTTGGAAGCAAGAATGGCCAGACTTTGTCTCACCTACTTTGATCATTGCAGTGGTTAAGTTTGTGTGTCAACTTGACTGGGCCTGGTTGAGTGGCTGGGCAGCTGAATGTAGTTATTCCCCATGGTGAGACTGGTAATTAACTCCATGGTGGAATCTATTGGAACAGCTGAGTTGCTGCTTTGGGTATGTGGTCTGCTTCCTGTATATAAGAAACAATTTTGGAAATGGTCTTTAGCTTATGGCATGTGTGAACCCTGAAAGTAGCCATGTAATTGTTCAGCAGCCTGCCATGCTATGCCGACCTTGGGGCTTTCAATGGACTTGAATTAATGACCTGCCATGTGGTTTGGTAACACTGGGACTATGCCTTATTACTTGTCAACCTTGGGCTTGTCAGCCTCAGCAGCCAGCAGCTGTCTGAGTGAAGAAAAGCCTCTAGATTTAGTGGGCCAGGAGCAGAAGGCAGAGCTGTAGCCTAAGGTTGTGCTTTCACCCAACCCCCAGAGCCTGGCACTTTGTACTCGGACTTAAAGCCTCCGTGAACTGTGAGAGAATAAACTCCTCTTTGAGCCATCTCATTTGTTGTATTTATGTTAGAGTGGCACTAGATAACCAGAAGAGTCATGTTATCAGAAGGGCCCATTCCTTGGAGAAGGATGTCATGCTTGGTAAGGTGGAGGGTTGACAAAAGAGGTGAAGGCCCTCAATGAAATGGATTGACACAGTGGCTGTGACGATGGGCTCAAGTAGAGCAAGGATCAAGTGCAGCTGGTGCAGGACCAGGCAGTATTTCATTCTGCTGTGCATAGGGTCACTATGAGTTGGAGATAACTCGACAGCACCTAACAACAACAGTCATTGGTCATAGTTAATTGTAACTTGTGGGTCCCAGATTACATAGACTTCTGGTCTGAGAATGAAGAGTTTACTAATGGTTTTCTCAACCTGAGCTATCTTATTAAGAATTACAGTAAATCATAAACTTTCCCTTTTTAACTGTATAAAATTACATTATCGGATTATATTTACTTATTGAATAAAATCCCACTCCCTTTCAACTCACTTTATTACTAGTATTTTACTGCTCCCTCACCACAAGTGTGCACAAGAGTAATGAGTAATGAACAAACCTACTAAATGCCAGACAATGGACCAGTTATTGAGATGACCAAGATGAATTAAAAAATATGACTTTTATTCTCAAAAGGAGTGGAGATATGATTAATAAAAATGCAATAAACTCCTTCCTGTCCTTGGAACAAATCAAAGGTACTCCTGTCCTCCTTTCCTCTAAAATGCAGTGTCTACATTAAATTTTATTGTGAAGAAACTCTTTTAAACAATTAGTGATTCTTATACAAAAGTTACACTGTTGATTTGATTCCAAATTATAGAGATCTCATAGGACAGAGTAGAACTGCCCCATAGGGTTTCCAAGATTATAAATCTTTATGGAAGCATACTGCCACATCTTCTTTCACTGGAGTGATGAGTGGGTTCTAACCATCAGCCTTTCAATTATCAGTTGAGTATATAATGACTACCCACCAGGTCTTCTACTTAAATCGTAGTTAATGGCAAATCTGCGGGGGGAACACAAGTTCCACATAGAATGTCAACTGTCCTGAGGAATGGTATGCCTCTGCTTGCAAATTTAAGGCTTCTTAGTACCTGCAGGATAAATTCTACTCTTTTGTCAGGAGCCGAGCACTTTTGCCACAGCACCATCAGGGCTACTAATTGTTACATATATAAAAAAAGAACACTCACTGCAGTCAAGTCAGATCTGACTCATAGCAACTCCTCCCTGGGTTTCCTAGGTGGTATCACTATGGAAGTAGATTGCCCAACCTTTCTTCTGAGGAGTGGCTGGTGGGTTTGAAGTGCCAGTCTTCTGGTTAGCAGTCAAATGCCTTGGACACTATGCCACTAGAGCTCCCAAATGTTATATAAAGAAGCCTAATTAAACAAAGGCCTTTAAAAGTAAGACATCTCTGTCCCTTTTTAAAGTTGCTATTAGAACCAGTTGCACTCAGGTCAATTCTGCATCATGATAACGCCGTATGTGTCAGAGTAGAACTGTGCTCTATATGGTTTTTGATGGCTGGTTTTTTCACAGTAGATTGCCAAACCTTTCTCCTGTGACACTCTTGGGTGGATGTGAAACTCCAGTCTTTCAGTTGGCAGCAAATTGTGTCAACCATTTGCACCACTCAAGGATCCAAAGTCACTGTTACTGGGAAGTTAAGGAACTTGCCTAAGTTTTCAAAACTAGTATGTCTGGATTTAGAAACTCTCTTCTTTGTTGTTCTGTCAAACCTAAGTAGAATCTAGACCCAGGAAGACTGTGGCATGTTGTTATGTTGTTATTTGCCATCGAGTCAGACCCAACTCATAGCGACCCCTCTTTGGGTTTCCGAGGCAGTATCCCTACGGAAGTAGATTGCCCAACCTTCCTGTCGAGGAGTGGCTGGTGGGTTTGAACCACCAGCCTTCTGGTTAACAGTCAAGTGCCTTAGCTACTACGCTACCAGAGCTCCTAGACTGTGGCATAAGATCTGTTAATTTGAAAAGGAGAAGCAGAGATTGGGAACATGAGGCATTGTCCTTGTGGGCTGCTGCCAGTCTTTCCAAAGGAGATGAAACCAAGTCTTAATTTCATTAGGTTTACTTTAGTTATTCAAAATTTATGGTCCATTCTCAAATTTATGAAAAGAATAAAAACTCAAAACAGACACTGATATTCTCCTTTGAAAACAGAAGAAGTACTTTTACTCTATTTTTGTGCCTTTGTTCTCTTGCCAATTTTATATATTTAAGGGCAAGCACAAACAAGGGAAGGAACTCTCCATTCCCGAAACTGCTCATTTTTCAACCTTGCATACTTAAGGTCAAATTGAAAGTAGAATCTCATTTGGTCACATGGAAGTTTTCACATTAACAAAATCATTGTTGTGATAACATCTAACTGTTCATCAAATGGGACAATAGCTCATATTTTATTTAGTTCCATAATTATTCTATTTCCTTTGTTTACTCAGCTATGGATTTGATAGATAAATAAGATAGAAGAAACATAAGCCGTAAACTCATTGTAAATTTTTTCAGTGACTTTATTTAGTTCCTATAAAGAGCAGGAGACTATGGTGAAGTTGTGCCACTTCTACTCATTATGTTCTATCAAAATTTTAATAAGTTCAGGTAACTGTCTGTTGTTAGTTGCCATGGAGTCAGCTCTGACTCACGGTGACCTTATATGTAACAGAATGAAACATTGCCTAGTCCTGTGCCATCTTCATGATTCTTGATATGCTTGAGCTCCTCATTTTGAAAATGGTTTCAATCTATCTCATTGAGGATTTCCCTTATTATTGTTGGCACTCTACTAAACATGATATTCTTTTCTGGTGATTGGGCTTCCCTGATGACAAGACAAAAGTGAGAGAAGATCTTATGGATCACAATTTTGTCTAGCAGTACACACAGCAATAACAACAGCTAAACAGCAAAGAATGAAAAATTTTAATGTAGCAATAATTTCATAGGTTCTCTCTTCTGGCACCAGTTTTTGTTTTCCTAGTGATCGAAAGACCAGTCACAAAAATTCTCATTTCTGTGCCCTGAAAAAGAGTACATCTAAGATTAAGCAATAGTGTCAACAGGGGACAGAGAGCCAAACATGACACTGACACTGAATTCTATTAGTTCGTGGCACTTGACAAATACCATGGTGTCTTTGATTATGTTCTCCAGAAGCAAACTCTAAGACCAGGGTGTGTGTACATACGATTTATTAAGTAAGTGCTCCCAGGAAAAAACAGTAAGTCAGTAGAGGAAACAGAATAGGGAATGGGAGGAAGCCAAGCACAGATATCATTTCAAGTGAAATCTTAGCCTTGGACTGGTCCTGCAGGAAACTCTGGAGTGTAAGTTACACTTCTGAGTCGGTTCCATATCAAAACCAAGACACTGGGTTTTCATACACACACCCACATGCACAGCACACACTTATAGGCTATAGGTCATATCTAGATGGTCCTGAATACCCAAATATTTCTGACATCCCAGAACCTCATGAAATAGCCAAAGTGTGCTCCTCTTAAAAAGGTTAAAAACCAAACCAAACCAAACCCAGTGTCATCAAGTTGATTCCGACTCATAGTGACCCACACTGGGTTTTTAAGGTGGTAAATCTATATGGAAGTAGATTGCCTCATTTTCCTTCCATGAAGTGGCTGGTGGGTTTGAACAGCCAACTTTCTGGTTAGCAGTCAAATGCCTTAGACGCTGCATCACCAGAGTGCCATAAAGAAGGTTACATGTGTGAATTATTAGGGGTGAAATACAGAGAAGCAGGGACATAGGGACATAGATACATAAAGGGAATCTGAAGGATTCTGGAGGTGGTGGCAGTAAACATCTACTGCAGATGGAACACGATAGTACCTATTATTGTGCCAGTTAGCTCATATTTGGAGTGAATTAGGTTGCCTTGGCCAGTTGTCTTGGTTAAATAAGAAACCCAATGTGGCCATTTTATTGCACGAAATGGATGTATTGAAAAAATGGTGGATTGCTCTTATCAACCGTGAGAAAAGATAAAAAAAACTAAAACTAAGGAAAGACAAGGAGGCTGGCATGGAAATAATATGACCAAGAATCTGCTACCAGCACTGTCACCTCCAGATACACAACACTGTCTTGATAAGTGATCTTTTAATGATCCCTGTGAATTTATATAACGAACTAAACAATTTCATCCCCAGAGAGGAAGTTGTTGTTGTTGTTAGGTGCTATCGAGTCATTTCTGACTCATAGTGACCCCATGCACAACAGAACGAAACACTGCCTGATCCCATGCCAGCTCCATGATCCCTGCTATACTTGAGCCCATCATCGCAGCCACAGTGTCAATCCATCTCGTTGAAGGCCTCTCCTTCTTTCGTCGACCCTCCTCCACCCTACCCAGCATGACATCCTTCTCCAGGGAATGATCTCTTCAGAAAACATGACCAAAATAGGTGAGACGAAGTCTGGCCATTCTTGCTTCCAAGGAGCATTCTGGCTGCACTTCCTCCAGGACAGATCTGTTAGTTCTTTTAGCAGTCCATGGTACTTTCAGCATTCTTTGCCAGCACCAC
>NW_006922154.1:918157-920424 GCF_000298275.1 Orycteropus afer afer | reverse complement strand
TGAAGTTGAAGACAATTAAAAGAAGTCCACAAGAGCCAAAATATGACCTTGAATATATCTCTCCTGAATTTAAAGATCATCTAAAGAATAGATTTGATGCATTGAACACCAACGACTGAAAACCAGAAGAATTGTGGGATGACATCAAGAGCATTTTCCATGAAGAAAGCAAGAAGTCATTAAAGAGATGAGAAAGGAAGCAAAGACCAAAAGGGATGTCAGAAGAGACTCTGAAACTTGCCCTTGAGCAGAGAGTAGCTAAAGCAAACGGAAGAAAATACAAGATAAAAGAGCTGAACAGAAGGTTTCAAAGAGCAGCTCAAGCAGACAAAGCCAATTACTATAATGAAATGTGCAAAGACCTGGAGTTAGAAAAGCAAAAGGGAAGAACAGGCTCATCATTTCTCGAGCTGAAAGAACTGAGGAAAAAATTTAAGCCTCGAGTTGCAATATTGAAAGATTCTATGGACAAAATGTTGAATGATGCAAGAAGCACCAAAACAAGATGGAAGGAATACACAGAGTCACTGTACAAAAAAGAACTGGTTGATTTTCATCCATTTCAGGAGGTGGCATATGTTCAAGAACCAATGATATTGAGGGAAGAGGTTGAAGCTGCCCTGAAGGAATTGGTGAGGAACAAGGTTCCAGGAATTGATGGAATACCCTTTGAGATGTTCCAAAATACAATGCCCCGCTGGAGGCACTCACTGGGTTACGCCAAGAAATTTGGAAGACAGCTACCTGGCCAACTGACTGGAAGAGATCCATATTTGTACACATTCCAAAGAAAGGTGATACCACAGAATATGCAAATTATCAAACAATATCATTAATATTGCATGCAAGTAAAATCTAAATGAAGATAATTCAGAAACAGTTGCAGCAGTATATTGACAGAGAACATCCAGAGGTACGAGCTGGATTCAGAAGAGGACGTGGAATGAGGGATATCATTGCTGATGTCAGATGAAACTTGGCTCAAAGAAAAGAATACCAGAAAGATGTGTTTTATTGACTATGCAAAAGTGTTTGATGGTGTGGATCATAACAAATTGTGTTTATCATTGAGAAGAATGAGAATTCCAGAACACTTAATTGCATTCAAGAGGAACCTGTACATAGACGAAGAGGCTGCCGTTCAAACAGAAAAAGGGAACACTGCATGGTTTAAAATCAAGAAGGGAATGTGTCAGGGTTGTATACATTCACCATACTTATTCAATCTGTATGCTGAGCAAATAATCCGAGAAGCTGGAGTATATGAAAAAGAAGGTGGCTTCAGTCTTGGAGGAAGAATCATTAACAACCCGTGATATGCTGATGACACAATTTTGGTTGCTGAAAGTGAGGATGACTTGAAGTACTTACTGATGAAGGTTGAAGAATACAGTCTGCAGTATGGATTACATCTCAATATAAAGAAAACAAAAGTCCTTACAACTGGTCCTACAAGCAACATTTAAGACAAATGGAGAAAAGATTGAAATTGTCAAAAACTTCACATTGTTTGGTACTATAATCAACGCCAATGGAAGCAGCAGTCAGGACATCACATGACGTATGTTGTTGTTATGTGCCATTGAGTCGGACCTGACTCATAATGACCCCTCCTTGGGTTTCCAAGGCAGATGTATCTCTATGAAAGTAGATTGCTCAACCTTCCTTCTGAGGAGTGGCTGGTGGGTTTGAACCACCCACCTTCTGCTTAGCAGTCAAGTGCCTTAGGCACTATGCTACCAGAAATGTATAGCACTGGGAAAATCAGCTGCAAAGGACCTCTTTCAAGTGCTGAAGAGCAAAGATGTCTTCTTGAGGACTAAGGTGGACCTGACACAAGCCATGGCGTTTTCAATAGCCTCATATGCATGTGAGAGCTGGACAATGAATAAGCAAGACCAAAGAAGAATTGATGCTTTTGAGCTGTGGTGTTGGTGAAGAATGATGAAAGTACCATGGACTGCTAAAAGAAATAACAGGTCTGTCCTGGAGGAAGTGCAGCAAGAATGGTCCTTGGAGGCAAGACTGGCCAGACTTCATCTCACCTACTTTGGTCATGTTGTCAGAAGGGACCATTCCCTGGAGAAGGATGTCATGCTTGGTAAGGTAAGGTGGAGGATTGAAGAAAAAGGGGAAGGCCCTCAACGAGATGGATTGACAAGGGAGCAGTGGTGATGGGCTCAAGTATAGCAAGAATTATGGAGCTGGCTCAGGACTAGGAGGTCTTTTGTTCTGCTGTGCATAGGGTCACTATGAGTTGGAGACTA
>NW_006922154.1:913132-917425 GCF_000298275.1 Orycteropus afer afer | reverse complement strand
TGATTTGGGTGAAAGTTTACAGAGCAAATTCACTTTCCATACAGAAGTTCAATACACGTTGTCTGATGGCATTGACAGTTTACTCCAATGCAATGCCTCCCCTCCCACTTCCTCCCAATAGTTACCTCTTCCCAATGTCCATCCCTCCATGCACTCCTGCCCTCTGAACTGTCTCCATGTTCATAAACAGTCGTTCTTTCTCCCATGATTGTTCTCTCCAAGGGATGTATCTACCTCAGGTACATGTTCAACTCTTTTGCCTGTCTTTTATTTGGCTGGAAGTCACACAGCTAGGGACCATAGTCTCAGAGGTTCCACCAGGCTCTATCACACCAGCAAGCCTGGTCTCCCTTTTTTTTCCCACATGATTTTGAGTTTTGTTCCACATTATTCTCCCTCTATCCAGGATCTCCTACATAGATCCCCCTCTGAGTGGTTGAGAGTGGAGCCAGGCACCATCTAGTTCTTCTGGTCTCATAGTCATATAGGCTGAGGCTTGCATGGTGTACCAGCTGCGAGGACTAATTGTTTCCATGAATCTTTGGTTTTCTTCATTCTTCTTTGCTCTGGACAAGCCAGAAATATTTGGGTTCTTTTTTCCCAGGGGACCCCAGGCTACTTACACAAATTTGCTTACTTCTGCCATGTAAGACTAGCTTGATTATCAAGTGGTTCCTTTCTTGCAGTACCTTCCTTGGGCTGATCATTAAAAATTTGCCTAAATTATGAATATTTAAAATACCCTTTTTAGAACTAGTTTTATATCTCAGTCATTGGACGTGTTGAGAAAATCAATAAGCAGGCACTTTGAGGTGAAGTGTCTAAGCTGCAGAGGGCTCAAAGGCCTAGATTCAGGATTCAAGGTTGGTCTTGTCATAGTTGTGGTCCCATGTTTCCACACATAAATCCAGTCCATACTACCAAACAAGTGAAAAAACTCCAACCTATTGCAGTTGTGTCCATTGTAACTCATAGTGACCCTACAGAACAAAGTGGGACTGCTTCATAGAGTTTCCAAGACTGTACACTTTATGGAATCGACTGGGTGGCAATGTGTGAAACTTTATGGAAGCAGATTGCCACATCTTTCTCCTACAGAGGGGCTGATGAGTTTGAACTGCCAACCTTTTAGTTAGCAGTCTATACTTTTGTTGCTGTTGTTGTTGTTATGTGCCATCGAGTAGCAGTCTATACTATATTCACTAAACTAAAACCAAACCAAACCCACTGCCATCAAGTTGATTCTGACTCATAGCAACCCCCATTGGGTTTCTGAGGCGGTAAATCTTTAAGGAAGTAGATTACCCCATCTTCCTTCAACAGAGCAGCCGGTGGGTTTGAACTGCCAACTTTCTCATTAGCAGTCAAATGCCTTAGGCACTGTACCACCCAATCTCCTTAAAAGACACACATGGTCAATGATACATGTTCAGTATTTATCTGTTCATAAACAGCCTTCTACTCAGGCACAGTACCAGGTACTTGGGACAGGCAGACAAACACAACATGCTTGTTCTTGAGTGTCTGTACCATACTGAGGCAGTAATAGCTATAGCACAAAACTAGCATTTCACCAACAGTATCTTTCTTCTAATTTTGCATGAATATAAACACATATTGTTGATTATTAGAATTCAGAGTATGAACATGAATGAATAATTTGTGAGCAATTTACAAAGCTAACAGTTTTTTGGCCTACAGAAATTTTTTAAATAAAAGCTTCAGGACAGAATTGATCCAATGCAGGCTTATTGCATATTTGGAAGAGATAATGAAGATTAGTCAGCTCCTGGCTTTTTCTTTTGATATAACTCAGATGACTACTGTTTTGTCAGAGTTATAATTGGCCAGCAGGTTCCTTGCAGAAACATATTTTCTGTATCATACAGTGCATGCTTTATATCTTCTACTTTGGTAAATCTTATAAAAAGTTACTAGAAGCAGACATTTTGGAGAAAAGGGATGGATCCACGTTTGGAAGTTATATCTGTCCCTTTGGATTTTAATTGGTTATGAATTTCCTAAACTCTGTACTTGAAAATTCTCCATAGGAATAATTATTAATTGATAGAGCATCCTTTCAATTTATATCTATATTCAGGGAAAATGTTGTTGTTGTTGTTGTTATGTGCCGTCGAGTCAAACCCGACTCATAGCGACCCCTCCTTGGGTTTCTGAGGCAGTATCACTACGGAAGTAGGATTGCCCAACCTTCCTTCCGAGGAGTGGCTGGTGGGTTTGAACCGCCAGCCGTCTGGTTAGCAGGCAAGTATCTTAGCCACTATGCTACCAGAGCTCCCTCAGGGAAAATAGGATTATTAAATAATTCCTCCTCCTTATTCCTCATTAGGAGCTCTGGTGGTGTAGTGCCTAAGGCATTTGACTGCTAACCAGAAGGCTGGTGGTTCAGACCCACTCGGATGGAAGCCTGGACAATTTACTTGGGTAGAGACACTGCCTCTGAAACCCAAGGAGGGGTCACTATGAGTCGGAATTGACTCAACAGCAGTGAGTTCGGTTTTGGTTTGGTATTCCTCGTTAAATATTTCACTTAAAAATCAGCCTTGACAACTATGGAAACAATAGCTATTAGGACATCATGTGAATTCCAGTAACTTGAAACTTAAGGTGATATCAATTTTCGTGATTCATATTCAATTGTAAAGTGGGGTGGAGGGGTGGGTCACCCAGAGATGTATTTCTTACCCAGGGTTTGAAAGTGACTTTATTATTTGACGACTTTTGAAGGAAATAACTTGTCATTTCCACTCACTAGAGTGACTCTTGAGGTATGGAAAGAATTCAGTTTCACTCTTTTAAAGGCCTGAAGCAAACAGTATACTTTAGGACTATCACATTTAGAAAGCATGCAATATTACAAAAGAGTGAAAGTCATAAAGCAGGTCAGTTTTTAACATTTAAGGAGTTAATTTCAAACATTTAAGGAATTGGAGACTGGTGTAAATCAGTCTCCAGTAACGGATAATGCACTTGGAGAAAGCGATTAAGACAATACCTGATGTCAGCCAACCATGGGTATGTAACATTATATGGCCAGGAAGAGCAGTAACCTTTCAGATAGTAAACAGGAGGTCTGGCCTAGATTTTTAGAGGGGCTTTGAGCACACAGTTTAATATTTCATGCAAAACTCTTTAAAAATTAATATGGTCATTTTCCATGATGGTAATAAAGCTAATCACTGACTCTGTGAACTTTAGTTTTTATATGCTTATTCTAGCAGGAATAAGGGGAATGGATTCATTATTCAGAATGAATTTTAGTCACTGATTAAAAGAACGTTTCTTTGTTATGCGAAGGTTTTTTTTTCCCCCCTGCAACTGACAGAATGGCATTTCCAGTTTATTTCTGAATATGGTCAATTTTCTAGTTAATTACTGGGCAAGACGTATTCTGCTGAAGCAAACTGGTCATGAACTCCTTTCACTCCGAGATAATTCAAGCAGCTGCATTCCTGTGTCTGTCTATCCTCAGGAAACCATGACTGGAGTCAGAATTCATGAATAGTCAGTTATTAAGGATCTTAAACAATCTGATATTCCATGCATCCTTGTCTTTCTCACTTTCTGAAAATATGGTAAAGCTCCCGTGAGTGTTCACCTATGGGAAGAAAAGAAACCATACGTGATTTTTAGATTCCTTTGTTAAAAATAACATCCCCAATTATTTATTCATTTATATTCCCTCATGGCTTTTACATTCATTTGATTTTATTTATTTTTGATTATCCAATTAATACATGGGTTCTATTACCAAATTTATTTTTAAAATAGAAAATAAAGTTAAAGCACTTTTGAATACTCTACCAATCATAACCACTTCACAGTGTAGTCCCCCACCTCTTTATATATACACATCTATATATATATATATGTATATATGTATATATATGTATGTATGTATGTATGTACACATGTGTGAGTGATTTGTATGCATGTGCATGTGTGTGTGTGTGTGCGTGGGTGAACGCACTCATGTACTTACAAAAATATAGACAGGGATGTTGAAATATGAATGGTTTCTTATGTTTGTATCACCATATAAATAATTTAGAAATGTTTTAGTAATTGGTTTCTCAGAATATAAAGGACTATGAATTTTTTTTCTTAACTGATGCATAGTTATTCTCTAGAAGAAATTTAAAAGGATTTAGTTAACTATTTCCCTACTGATGACATTAGATGATGTGTAGCATTGGGAAAGTCAACTGCGAAGGAACTGTTTCAAGTGCTGAGGAGCAAGGATATCTCCTTGAGGACTAAGGTGCGCCTGAC
>NW_006922154.1:904377-912857 GCF_000298275.1 Orycteropus afer afer | reverse complement strand
CTTGGTAGGGTGGAGGGTCGACGAAAGAGGGGGAGGCCTTCAACGAGATGGATTGATATGGTGGCTGCAATGATGAGCTCAAATATAGCAGGGATTGTGGGGCTGGCAAGGGATAGGGCAGTGTTTCATTCTGCTGTGCATGGGGTTGCTATGAGTCGGAAACGACTCGACGGCACTTAACAACAACAACAACAACTACTGATGGACTCTGGCCATAAGTCAGTTGTCTCCTGACAGAAACATAATTGTTTAGTCAAATATGTTACTTATTTCAATTTTTAGGCAATTCTGACAAGTTCTTCTCCAAAATGGCTATGCTAAATTACTATCACCAGTCATGCATGAAAGTTAATGTAATTCCTATCCTTCTAAACACTTGAAGTTGATTTTAAGTTTTGCCAAGCTGATAACAAAATTATTGAATTAACTTTGTTAAGATTTTTAGCTCACTGGGTTAACAAGTGCAATTGAATGTATTTTCCATATAGTTATTGGCCATTAGCATTTCCTCTACCATGAACTTAATATTTATAAAATTTAAGTGAAGAAATGTAATGATTATGTTGACACATAGTATTGTTTTAATCTATTGTTTAGCTATATTTTTCAATAGTATTTTCTTATCGAATTGAAGGAATTATTTATATATTCTGAACCTATATTTAATTTTTATTTTGAAGCTTTGCCTTATTTTATGTCTAACCTTTTAACTTTTTATGAGTATATTTTATTATATGTAACTTTTAAATTATATTATGGTTAAAATTCACTAAACTTACTTTTTTTTTATAGCATTCTCAAGACTTTCCCAAAGTAATGAATTTCTGTCTTATTTTTAAAATAACTTTTAACTGTGTTTTCAGTGAAAGTTTACATCCAATTTAGGTTCCTATTCAATTATTTCTACACAAGTTGTCCAGTGACATTGGTTGCATTCTTCCCAACACATGAACATTCTCATTATTTCTGTTCCATTAATCTAATTTCCTGCCCCTTTACATTCTCATCTCTGTTTAAAAGTAATTGTTGACTGTTTGGATGATTATTTTAAAGGAGCATGCAACTTATGGGTGGTATGCTTTATTATTATTATTATTTTAAATTGTGATTTGAATGAAAGTTTACAGGGCAAATTCATTTTCCATACAGCAGCTCGCATATAGTTTGTCTCATGACATTGATTACAATTTACCACAATCTGACAGCTCCCCTCCCACTTCCTCCCCATAGTTACCTCTTCCCTGTGTCCTTCCCTCCATGCACTCCTGCCCCCTTCTATTCTCCCATGATTGTTTTCTCCAAGGAGTGTATCTACCTAATGTAAATGTTCAGCTCATATGTCTATCTTTTGTTTGGTTGGAAGCCACAGGTGTGGGTTCAATGCTAGACCTGAAGGGTAGCTAGGGTCCATAGTCTCAGTGGTTCCACCAGGCTCTATCAGACCAGCAAAACTAGTTCCTTTTCTTTCTTTCTTTTTTTTTTTTTTTTAAATGATTTTGAGTTTTGTTCCACATTGTTCTCTCACTCTATCCAGCATCTCCTACATAGATACCCCTCTGAGTGATTGACAATGGTAGCTGGGCACCATCTAGTGCTTCTGGTGTCTCATAGTCATATAGGCTGAGGATTGCATGGTGTATTAGTCATTTAGACTGTTTCCATACATCTTTGTTTTTCTTCATCCTTCTTTGCTCTGGATGAGGAAAGACCCATCATTGCATCTACATTGCCACTTGCCAACTTTTAGGGTACCAGTTGCTACTTGCCAAAGTAGGATGTGGAACAATTTTTTGTGTAGTATGTTATGCCAATTAAGTTTGATATCCACTGTGATTATGGTCCCAAGCCCACAGGTCCAACTACTCGCTCCCTCTGGGTAGGTAGCTGTGGCCAAGAAGTGACTATAATCTTGCCCCTATCAGCTCTATCATATACCTGGGAATTCTTATAGAAACACTGTCTGCCAAGGCTATACATGGTCTTTGGCACACTCCCCCCTGCCTAGCCATATCTAATAGTTCACCTTGTCCACCCATCTATCCACCCGTATATCCATATTTACCCTCACTGACAACACAGTACTGTATGGGCAAAATGGTTCATCTTTGTTGCCTGGACCTCCCACACAACTCTCTATGTCTTCCTCTTCCTCAATGCCACCATATTGATCACTCACTTTTGGTACATTGCCCTTCTCTTCACTGAAACCAATACTTGTCTCTACCTATCTAACAGTGCTGCCTCCCCTCCCCTTCCACCCCTGGTAACTAACAAAGAAAATTTCCTTCCATATATAAACATTTCCTTGAGTTTTTATAATAATGGACTAATACAATATTTGTCCTGTGATTGACTTATTTCACTCAGCATAATGTCCTCCAAGTTCATCCACGTTATGCCGTATTTTGCAGATTCTACATTATTCTTTAGAGTTACATAATATTCCATTATGTGTATGTACCACAGTTTGGTTATCTTCAATTGATGGACACCTAGGTTGTTTCCATCTTCTGGCTATTGTAAATAGTGGTGCAATGAACGTGGGTGTGCATATATCTGTTTTTGTCCTGGCTGTCACTTCTTTAAGATATATATCTAGTAATGGAATGGCTGGATCAAATGGTATTTCTAATTCCAACTTTTTAAGGAATCACCATACTGCTGTCCATAGTGGTTGTATCATTTTACAGTCCCACCAGCAGTGTAGGAGAGTACCTATCTCTCCACATTCTTGCCAGCATTTGTTATTTTCTGCCTTGTTGAACTTTGTTACTAGTGCTGGGGCAAGATGCTATCTCATTTTTGTTTTGATTTGCATTTCTCTAATGACTAATGATCGTGAGTATTTCTTCATATGTTTGTTGACCACCTGAATATCCTTTTTGGTGAAGTGCCTATTCATGTCTTCTGCTCATATTTTAATTGGATTGTCTTTTTGTTGTTGAGGTGTTAGAGTTTTCTGTAAATTTTAAAGAAAAGTCCCTTGTCAGATATGTCATTGCCAAATATATTTTCCCAATCTGTAGGTTCTCTTTTGACTCTTTTGGATATGTCTTTGGAAGCACACAAAACTTTAATTTTTAGAAGGTCACATTCATCTAGTTTCTCTTCTGCTGTTTGTGCATTTTGGGTTATGCTTGATAGTCTTTTATGCCATAGATTAGGGCCTCTAAATTTGCCCCTAGTTTTTCCTTGAGAAATTTTATAGTTTTTGGTTTTACATTTAAGTCTTGATCCAGCTGGAGGTAGTTTTTATATATGGCATGAGTTACAAATCTTGTTTCAGTTTTTTGCAAATGGATATCCAGTTTTGACAGCATCATTTGTTAAACAGACATTCTCTTCCCTATTTAATGAGTTTCATTCCTTTGTCAAAAATCAGCTGACCATAGGTCGATGGATCAATTTTTGGGTTCTCAATTCTATTCCATTGGTCTATGTGTCTCTCATTATACCATTGTTAGGCACTTTTGACTACTGTGACTGTATAGTAGGTTTTGAGATCTGGCAGTGTGAGACCTCCTACTTTGTTCTTCAATAGTGCTTTGCTTATCTGAGGTCTCTCCTTTCCATACAAAGTTAGTGATTTGTATTTCCATATCCTTAAAAAATGTTGATGGGATCTGGATTGGGATTGCATTGAATGTATAGATTGCTTTGGGTAGAAATGACATTTTCACAGTGTTCAATCTTCCTATCCACAAGCATGGTATGTTCTTCCATTTATGTCCATCTCTTATGGTTTCTTGAAGCAGTGTTTTATAATTTTCTTTGTAGAGGTCTTTTGTGTCCCTGGTAAGATTTATTCCAAAGTATTTTATTTTTTTGAGAGCTATTGTAAATGGTATTGATTTCCTTATTTCTTTTTCAGCAATATCTTTGCTAGTATGGAAGAATCCAATTGATTTTTGGATGTTGATCTTGTCTCCTGCCATGATACTAAATCTCTCAATTAGTTCCATTATATTTTTGACTAAGTCTCTTTGGTTTTCTTGGTATAGGATCATATCATCATCAAATAAGGATACTTTGACTTCTTCCTTACCAATTTGGATCCCTTTGGTTTTCCTTTCTTGCCTTATTGCCCTGGCTAGGACTTCTAACACAATGTTGAATAGAAGTGGTGATAGAGGGCATTCTTGTCTTTTTCCTGTTTGGAAGGGGAATGGTTTCAGTCTCTCTCCATTGAGAATAATGTTGGCTGTTGGTTCCTCATATATGCCCTTTATTGTGTTGAGGAATGTCCCTTCTATTCTTATTTTGCTGAGAGTTTTGATCAGGAATGGGTGTTGGATTTTATCAAATGCCTTTTCTGCATCAATTGATATGATCAAGTGATTCTTTTCCTTTGTTTTATTTATGTGGTGGATGACATTGATTGTTTTTCTAATGTTGAACCATCCTTGCATACCTGATATGAATCCCACCTAGTCATAATGAATTATTTTCTTGATATGTTTTGGAGTTATTGGCTGGGATTTTGTTGAAGATTTTTGCATCTATATTCATGAGGGATATTGGTCTGTAGTTTTCCTTTTGAGTGATGCCTTAGTCTGGTTTTGGTAGCAAGGTCGTGTTTGCTTCACAAAATGAGTTAGGGAGGATTCCATCCTCTTCTGTGTTTTGAAATAGTTTGAGTAGGAATGGTGTCAGTTCTTCTCTGAATGTTTGAAAAAATTCTTCAGTGAAACAGTCTGGGCCAGGACTTTTTTTAGTTGGTAATTTTTTGATGACCTGTCAATTTCTTCTTTTGTTATGGACCTGTTCAACTTTTCCACATCAGTCTGTGTTAGTTTAGGTAAGTGGTATGTTTCTAGAAATCTGTCCATTTCTTCCAGATTTTCAAACTTGTTGGAGTACAGTTCTTCATAGTATCTTGATATTATCCTTTTTATTTCAGCTAGTTTTGTTATGATGTCACCCATTTCATTTCTTATTCATGTTATTTGTATTCTCTCCCTCTCTTCCTTTGCTAAATTTGCCAGTGGTTTGTCACTTTTATTAATCTTTTCAAAAAACCAACTTCTGGTCTTGTTGATTTTTTTTTTCTATTGCCATTCTATTTTCTGTTTCATTGATTTCTGCTGGAATTTTCTTATTTCCTTTCTTCTGGTGATAGTACAGTTTTCTTTTTGTTCTTTTTCTAATTGTTGGAGATGTTGGTTTCAAGTGTTGATTTTGGCTCTTTCTTCTTTTTTGATGTGTACATTTATTACTATAAATTTGCCTCTGATCACCACTTTTGCTGTGTTCCAAAGATTTTGGTATGTTGTGTTTTCATTCTCGTTTGATTCAAGGAATTTTTGAATTTCATTTTTTATTTCTCTTACCTAGTCTTTCTTAAGGAGAGTGTTGTTCAGTTTCCACATATTTGCTTTTTTTCCGTTGATCTTCCTATTGTTGATTTCTAATTTGATAGCACTGTGATCTGAGATGATGCTTTGCAGTATTTCAATGTTTTTAAATTTATTAAGGCTTGTTTTATGGCCTAACATATGGTCTATCATGGACAATGTTCCATATGCACTGGAAAAGAATGTATATTGTGTTGTGGTTGGGTGAAGTGCTTGGTAGATGTCTATAAAGTCAAGTTGCCGGATTGTATTGTTTAGCTCTTCTGCATCTTTGTTGAATTTCTTTCCAGTTGTTCTATCTTTGATTGATAGTGGTGCATTAAAGTCTTCCACTATGATTGTAGTGTCATCTATTTGCCTTTCAACTCTTTTAAAGTCTGATATATGAATTTTCGGGCTTTCATTACATCCATAGCTATTTATTATGGTTATATCTTCTTGTTCAATTGATCCTTTAATCATTATATAATGTCCTTCCTTGTCTCATATGGTGGTTTTGTCTTAAAGTCAATTTGATCAGAAATTAGTATTACCACTCCTGCTCTTTTATGGTTGCCATTTGCTTGAGATATCTTTTTCCTACCTTTGATTTTTAATCTACTTTTTTCTTTGTCTCTAAGACATGTCTCTTGTAGGCAGCATATTGATGGGTTATGTTTTCTTATCCAGTCTGCACCTGTCCATCTCGAGTGGTGCATTTAATCCATTAATATTCAGTGTAATTATTGATAAGTATGACTTGGTTACTGTCATTTTGTTATGTGGTTTTTTTTTTTTTTTTTTTTTTTCATTTCTGGTGTCTTTGTTCCATATTACTTTCTGTGCTGAGCTCATTGTGTTTGTAAATAGTGCTATCATTTCCTTTGTTGCTATTGTTTTAGTATTTGCTAAATATTTGTGCTTGTCCTATTTTTTATTGTGATGTGAAGGTTTATCATTTTTCTTTGATGTTACCCTGTGATTTATAATTTTCTCCCTGAGTTTATAATAGTCCATTCTAGCTTGCAACTCTCTTGACTTCCTCCCCATTTAGAAGTTCTGTAACTGCACTATTTTCCCCCTCTTGTTGGTTTGTAGTTGTCCTCATTTGCCTATTGATGTCTCTGGTTCCCTGTTTATAATCTTATACGCTTATTTTACTTTTGATATGTCCATAGCTGTGTTGGTTTCTGGGTTATGTCATCTTGTGTATTAATGGTTGTTTGTTGTTTGCTATTATTTGTTCTCTGTTAAAATAACTCCTGTTAGTATCTTTTGTAAGATTGGTCTTGTTTTAACAAATTCCCTTAATTTCTGCTTATCTGGAAATCTCCACATTTCACCATCATATTTGAGGGACAATTTTTCCAAGTATATAATTCTTGGTTGGAAATTTTTCCCTTTTAGGGTTTCATGTATACCATCCCATTGCCTTCTCCTTTGCATGGTTTGTTTCTGCCGAGAAATCAGAGCTTACTCTTATTGGTTGGCCTTTGTAAGTAACCTGTCATTTTTCTTGTGCAGCTTTCAGTAATCTTTCTTTGTCTTTGCTTTTTATGAGTTTGATGATGATGTGTCTTTGTGATTTTCTTTTGGGGTCTATTTTTTGGGGGGTTCGTTGGATTTACTGAATGGATATATTTTCATTTTTCATCATGTCAAGGAAGTTCTCTTCCAACAAATCTTGGACCATTTTCTCAGTGGTTTTCCTTTTTTCTTCCTGTTCTGGAATTCCAATTATACATAGGTTATTCCTTTTGATACTATCCAACATGAATGTTTGGCTTTCTTCATTTTGTTTTGATCTTTTCTCTGAGTGATCCTTTTCCAATGAAGTATGCAGGTATTTTTCTTCAATCTCATTAATTCTATCTTCTATTGATTCAATTCTACTACTTAGCCTTTTCAATGTGTTATCTATTTCTGGAAATTTAGTATTAATCTGGATTTCTATCTGTAGATTTTATATCCTTTCTAATTTTTCATTTATTTTGTCCTTGTATTTTCTTCCAAAATTGTTCTAAGGTCTTTTCTGTGTTTTCCCTAATTTTGGCAGTGTTTTCCTTGATGTTTTTCTCAATCCTTTGAAAATACCTAAATATAATTTTTTTGAATTCCTTATGAGGGAGTCCCAATGTTGTTTCTGCCTTAGGGATGTGTTCTGGGTCTGTATCCTGCTCCCTTGTTTCTACCACTTTATCTTGTTCCTTTTGTGGAATGTGATGGTGTGTTGTCTCCAAGACATTGTGAAATTGTTGTATTTAGATTTCTGTTAACTGTTTGTGAAGAGCAGTTAAGGGTGAGTCAGGGTTTTCTTGGTGGTTATGATGGTTATGTTTGTATGTCAACTTGGCTAGGCCTGGTTGAGTGGCTGGGCAGCTGGATATAGTATTCCCCATGATGAGACTGGTAATCAACTCCATGGTGGAATCTACTGGGAGCAGCTGAGTCACTGCCTTTGGGTATGTGGTATGCTTCCTGTATATAAGAAGAAGTTTTGAGAATGGTCTCTAGCCTTTGGCACACTTTGACCCTGTATGTAGCCATGTCATTGCTCAGCAGCCTGCCATGCTCTGCCGACCTTGGGACTTATAATGGACTTAAGCTAATGGCCTGCTGTGTGGTCTGGTAACATCGGGACTGTGCCATTTTACTTCTCAACCTTGGGGCTTCTCAGCCTCAGCAGCCAACAGCTGTCTGAGTGAAGAAATGCCTCTAGCTCCAATGGACCAGGAGCAGGAGGCAGAGCTGGACCTCAAAGTTGCAGGGCTCTCACCCAGCCCCTAGAGCCTGGCACTTTGAACTTGGACTTAAATCCTCCAAATTATAAGAATAAACTCCTGTTTGATAAGGCCATCCCATTTGTGGTATATTTTCTCATAAGAGTGGCACCAGGTAACCAGAACAGTCATCATTTATCATTGGCCAGTTGGAGGAGAAGGAAGTAGTGACTCTCACTCAGTAAGTGAAGCTGCAAGAGGTGTGGTTGTAGTTTTGTTGAATGGGCACTGTTTCTGTCTCCCACTCAGACAAAAATAATCGAAAAACCATAAAGAAAAAAGTAAAAACAAGTGGACAAAATAATGCACCACGTAAACACTCAGGAACAATAACCAAAAAAAGAAGAAAACAAAACCCTGCAATATG